>NW_028128324.1:0-139895 GCF_965231255.1 Vanellus vanellus | reverse complement strand
GCATCACTTTTCCCCGCTGGCACCTTTGCTGTGGCAGCAAAAGCTGGACGTTTGTCTTTTTTTGCTCCGGAGGGCGCCAAGAGTGAAAAAAGGTGCTTTTGAGGCTAGAGTGCGCAGGAAAGCAGAGAGGGCCAAATTGTGTGGGGCATTTGAAGGGGGTTCCAGGAGGCAGTGAGGACCAGCATGACTTTTCCCCGCTGGCACCTTTGCTGTGGCAGCAAAAGCTGGACGTTTGTCTTTTTTGCTCCAAACAGCGGCGAAAGTGAAAAAAGGTGCTATTGAGGCTAGATTGCGCAGGAAAGCAGAGAGGGCCAAATTGTGTGGGGCATTTGAAGGGGTTCCAGGAGTCAGTGAGGACCAGCATCACTTTTCCCCGCTGGCACCTTTTGCTGTGGCAGCAAAAGCTGGACGTTTGTCTTTTTTGCTCCAAACAGCGGCGAAAATGAAAAAAGGTGCTTTTGAGGCTAGAGTGCACAGGAAAGCAGAGGGGCCAAATTGTGTGGGGCATTTGAAGGGGTTGCAGGAGGCAGTGAGGACCAGCATCACTTTTCCCCGCTGGCACCTTTGCTGTGGCAGCAAAAGCTGGACGTTTGTCCTTTTTGCTCCGGAGGGCGCCAAGAGTGAAAAAAGGTGCTTTTGAGGCTAGAGTGCGCAGGAAAGCAGAGAGGGCCAAATTGTGTGGGGCATTTGAAGGGGTTCGAGGAGGCAGTGAGGACCAGCATCACTTTTCCCCGCTGGCACCTTTGCTGTGGCAGCAAAAGCTGGACGTTTGTCTTTTTTTCTCCGGAGGGCGCCAAGAGTGAAAAAAGGTGCTTTTGAGGACAGTGTCCGCAGGAAAGCAGAGAGGGCCAAATTGTGTGGGGCATTTGAAGGGGTTCCAGGAGGCAGTGAGGACCAGCATCACTTTTCCCCGCTGGCACTTTTGCTGTAGCAGCAAAAGCTGGGACGTTTGTCTTTTTTGATCCAAACAGCGGCGAAAGTGAAAAAAGGGTGCTTTTGAGGCTAGAGTGCGCAGGAAAGCAGAGAGGGCCAAATTGTGTGGGGCATTTGAAGGGGTTCCAGGAGGCAGTGAGGACCAGCATCACTTTTCCCCGCTGGCACCTTTGCTGTGGCAGCAAAAAGCTGGACGTTTGTCTTTTTTGCTCCAGAGGGCGCCAAGAGTGAAAAAAGGTGCTTTTGAGGCTAGAGTCCGCAGGGAAGCAGAGAGGGCCAAATTGTGTGGGGCATTTGAAGGGGTTCCAGGAGGCAGTGAGGACCAGCATGACTTTTCCCCGCTGGCACTTTTGCTGTGGCAGCAAAAGCTGGACGTTTGTCTTTTTTGCTCCGGAGGGCGCCAAGAGTGAAAAAAGGTGCTTTTGAGGCTAGAGTCCGCAGGAAAGCAGAGAGGGCCAAATTGTGTGGGGCATTTGAAGGGGTTCCAGGAGTCAGTGAGGACCAGCATGACTTTTCCCCGCTGGCACCTTTGCTGTGGCAGCAAAAGCTGGACGTTTGTCTTTTTTGCTCCGGAGGGCGCCAAGAGTGAAAAAAGGTGCTTTTGAGGCTAGAGTGCGCAGGAAAGCAGAGAGGGCCAAATTGCCTGGGGCATTTGAAGGGGTTCCAGAAGGCAGTGAGGACCAGCATGACTTTTCCCCGCTGGCACCTTTGCTGTGGCAGCAAAAGCTGGACGTTTGTCTTCTTTGCTCCAAACAGCGGCGAAAGTGAAAAAAGCTGCTATTGAGGCTAGATTGTGCAGGAAAGCAGAGAGGGCCAAATTGTGTGGGGCATTTGAAGGGGTTCCAGGAGTCAGTGAGGACCAGCATCACTTTTCCCCGCTGGCACCTTTGCTGTGGCAGCAAAAGCTGGACGTTTGTCTTTTTTGCTCCGGAGCTCGCCAAGAGTGAAAAAAGGTGCTTTTGAGGCTAGAGTCCGCAGGGAAGCAGAGAGGGCCAAATTGTGTGGGACATTTGAAGGGGTTCCAGGAGGCAGTGAGGACCAGCATCATTTTTCCCAGCTGGCACCTTTGCTGTGACAGCAAAAGCTGGACGTTTGTCTTTTTTGATCCAAACAGCGGCGAAAGTGAAAAAAGGTGCTTTTGAGGCTAGAATGCGCAGGAAAACAGAGAGGGCCAAATTGTCTGGGGCATTTGAAGGGGTTCCAGGAGGCAGTGAGGACCAGCATCACTTTTCCCCGCTGGCACCTTTGCTGTGGCAGCAAAAGCTGGACGTTTGTCTTTTTTGCTCCGCAGGGCGCCAAGAGTGAAAAAAGGTGCTTTTGAGGCTAGAGTCCGCAGGGAAGCAGAGAGGGCCAAATTGCCTGGGGCATTTGAAGGGGTTCCAGGAGGCAGTGAGGACCAGCATCACTTTTCCCCGCTGGCACCTTTGCTGTGGCAGCAAAAGCTGGACGTTTGTCTTTTTGCTCCGGAGGGCGCCAAGAGTGAAAAAAGGTGCTTTTGAGGCTAGAGTGCGCAGGAAAGCAGAGAGGGCCAAATTGTGTGGGGCATTTGAAGGGGTTCCAGGAGTCAGTGAGGACCAGCATGACTTTCCCCGCTGGCACCTTTGCTGTGGCAGCAAAAGCTGGACGTTTGTCTTTTTTGCTCCAAACAGCGGCGAAAGTGAAAAAAGGTGCTATTGAGGCTAGATTGCGCAGGAAAGCAGAGAGGGCCAAATTGTGTGGGGCATTTGAAGGGGTTCCAGGAGTCAGTGAGGACCAGCATCACTTTTCCCCGCTGGCACCTTTGCTGTGGCAGCAAAAGCTGGACGTTTGTCTTTTTTGCTCCAAACAGCGGCGAAAATGAAAAAAGGTGCTTTTTGAGGCTAGCGTGCACAGGAAAGCAGAGAGGGCCAAATTGTCTGGGGCATTTGAAGGGGTTGCAGGAGGCAGTGAGGACCAGCATCACTTTTCCCCGCTGGCACCTTTGCTGTGGCAGCAAAAGCTGGACGTTTGTCCTTTTTGCTCCGGAGGGCGCCAAGAGTGAAAAAAGGTGCTTTTGAGGCTAGAGTGCGCAGGAAAGCAGAGAGGGCCAAATTGTGTGGGGCATTTGAAGGGGTTCGAGGAGGCAGTGAGGACCAGCATCACTTTTCCCCGCTGGCACCTTTGCTGTGGCAGCAAAAGCTGGACGTTTGTCTTTTTTTCTCCGGAGGGCGCCAAGAGTGAAAAAAGGTGCTTTTGAGGACAGTGTCCGCAGGAAAGCAGAGAGGGCCAAATTGTGTGGAGCATTTGAAGGGGTTCCAGGAGGCAGTGAGGACCAGCATCACTTTTCCCCGCTGGCACTTTTGCTGTAGCAGCAAAAGCTGGACGTTTGTCTTTTTGATCCAAACAGCGGCGAAAGTGAAAAAAGGTGCTTTTGAGGCTAGAGTGCGCAGGAAAGCAGAGAGGGCCAAATTGTGTGGGGCATTTGAAGGGGTTCCAGGAGGCAGTGAGGACCAGCATCACTTTTCCCCGCTGGCACTTTTGCTGTAGCAGCAAAAGCTGGACGTTTTGTCTTTTTTGATCCAAACAGCGGCGAAAGTGAAAAAAGGTGCTTTTGAGGCTAGAGTGCGCAGGAAAGCAGAGAGGGCCAAATTGTGTGGGGCATTTGAAGGGGTTCCAGGAGGCAGTGAGGACCAGCATGACTTTTCCCCGCTGGCACTTTTGCTGTGGCAGCAAAGCTGGACGTTTGTCTTTTTTGCTCCGGAGGGCGCCAAGAGTGAAAAAAGGTGCTTTTGAGGCTAGAGTCCGCAGGAAAGCAGAGAGGGCCAAATTGTGTGGGGCATTTGAAGGGGTTCCAGGAGTCAGTGAGGACCAGCATGACTTTTCCCCGCTGGCACCTTTGCTGTGGCAGCAAAAGCTGGACGTTTGTCTTTTTTGCTCCGGAGGGCGCCAAGAGTGAAAAAAGGTGCTTTTGAGGCTAGAGTGCGCAGGAAAGCAGAGAGGGCCAAATTGCCTGGGGCATTTGAAGGGGTTCCAGAAGGCAGTGAGGACCAGCATGACTTTTCCCCGCTGGCACCTTTGCTGTGGCAGCAAAAGCTGGACGTTTGACTTCTTTGCTCCAAACAGCGGCGAAAGTGAAAAAAGCTGCTATTGAGGCTAGATTGTGCAGGAAAGCAGAGAGGGCCAAATTGTGTGGGGCATTTGAAGGGGTTCCAGGAGTCAGTGAGGACCAGCATGACTTTTCCCCGCTGGCACCTTTGCTGTGGCAGCAAAAGCTGGACGTTTGTCTTTTTCTCCGGAGCGCGCCAAGAGTGAAAAAAAGGTGCTTTTGAGGCTAGAGTGCGCAGGGAAAGCAGAGAGGGCCAAATTGTGTGGGGCATTTGAAGGGGTTCCAGGAGTCAGTGAGGACCAGCATGACTTTTCCCCGCTGGCACCTTTGCTGTGGCAGCAAAAGCTGGACGTTTGTCTTTTTTGCTCCAAACAGCGGCGAAAGTGAAAAAAGGTGCTATTGAGGCTAGATTGCGCAGGAAAGCAGAGAGGGCCAAATTGTGTGGGGCATTTGAAGGGGTTCCAGGAGTCAGTGAGGACCAGCATCACTTTTCCCCGCTGGCACCTTTGCTGTGGCAGCAAAAGCTGGACGTTTGTCTTTTTTGCTCCAAACAGCGGCGAAAATGAAAAAAGGTGCTTTTGAGGCTAGCGTGCACAGGAAAGCAGAGAGGGCCAAATTGTCTGGGGCATTTGAAGGGGTTGCAGGAGGCAGTGAGGACCAGCATCACTTTTCCCCGCTGGCACCTTTGCTGTGGCAGCAAAAGCTGGACGTTTGTCCTTTTTGCTCCGGAGGGCGCCAAGAGTGAAAAAAGGTGCTTTTGAGGCTAGAGTGCGCAGGAAAGCAGAGAGGGCCAAATTGTGTGGGGCATTTGAAGGGGTTCGAGGAGGCAGTGAGGACCAGCATCACTTTTCCCCGCTGGCACCTTTGCTGTGGCAGCAAAAGCTGGACGTTTGTCTTTTTTTCTCCGGAGGGCGCCAAGAGTGAAAAAAGGTGCTTTTGAGGACAGTGTCCGCAGGAAAGCAGAGAGGGCCAAATTGTGTGGGGCATTTGAAGGGGTTCCAGGAGGCAGTGAGGACCAGCATCACTTTTCCCCGCTGGCACTTTTGCTGTAGCAGCAAAAGCTGGACGTTTGTCTTTTTTGATCCAAACAGCGGCGAAAGTGAAAAAAGGTGCTTTTGAGGCTAGAGTGCGCAGGAAAGCAGAGAGGGCCAAATTGTGTGGGGCATTTGAAGGGGTTCCAGGAGGCAGTGAGGACCAGCATCACTTTTCCCCGCTGGCACTTTTGCTGTAGCAGCAAAAGCTGGACGTTTGTCTTTTTTGATCCAAACAGCGGCGAAAGTGAAAAAAGGTGCTTTTGAGGCTAGAGTGCGCAGGAAAGCAGAGAGGGCCAAATTGTGTGGGGCATTTGAAGGGGTTCCAGGAGGCAGTGAGGACCAGCATGACTTTTCCCCGCTGGCACTTTTGCTGTGGCAGCAAAAGCTGGACGTTTGTCTTTTTTGCTCCGGAGGGCGCCAAGAGTGAAAAAAGGTGCTTTTGAGGCTAGAGTCCGCAGGAAAGCAGAGAGGGCCAAATTGTGTGGGGCATTTGAAGGGGTTCCAGGAGTCAGTGAGGACCAGCATGACTTTTCCCCGCTGGCACCTTTGCTGTGGCAGCAAAAGCTGGACGTTTGTCTTTTTTGCTCCGGAGGGCGCCAAGAGTGAAAAAAGGTGCTTTTGAGGCTAGAGTGCGCAGGAAAGCAGAGAGGGCCAAATTGCCTGGGGCATTTGAAGGGGTTCCAGAAGGCAGTGAGGACCAGCATGACTTTTCCCCGCTGGCACCTTTGCTGTGGCAGCAAAAGCTGGACGTTTGTCTTCTTTGCTCCAAACAGCGGCGAAAGTGAAAAAAGCTGCTATTGAAGCTAGATTGTGCAGGAAAGCAGAGAGGGCCAAATTGTGTGGGGCATTTGAAGGGGTTCCAGGAGTCAGTGAGGACCAGCATCACTTTTCCCCGCTGGCACCTTTGCTGTGGCAGCAAAAGCTGGACGTTTGTCTTTTTTGCTCCGGAGCGCGCCAAGAGTGAAAAAAGGTGCTTTTGAGGCTAGAGTCCGCAGGGAAGCAGAGAGGGCCAAATTGTGTGGGACATTTGAAGGGGTTCCAGGAGGCAGTGAGGACCAGCATCACTTTTCCCCGTTGGTAACTTTGCTGTAGCAACAAAAGCTGGACGTTTGTCTTTTTTGCTCCAAACAGCGCCGAAAGTGAAAAAAGGTGCTTTTGAGGCTAGAGTGCGCAGGAAAGCAGAGAGGGCCAAATTGTGTGGGGCATTTGAAGGGGTTCCAGGAGGCAGTGAGGACCAGCATCACTTTTCCCTGCTGGCACCTTTGCTGTGGCAGCAAAAGATGGACGTTTGTCTTTTTTGCTCTGGAGGGCGCCAAGAGTGAAAAAAGGTGCTTTTGAGGATAGAGTCCGCAGGGAAGCAGAGAGGGCCAAATTGTGTGGGGCATTTGAAGGGGTTCCAGGAGGCAGTGAGGACCAGCATCACTTTTCCCCACTGGCACCTTTGCTGTGGCAGCAAAAGCTGGACGTTTGTCTTTTTTGCTCCGGAGGGCGCCAAGAGTGAAAAAAGGTGCTTTTGAGGCTAGAGTCCGCAGGAAAGCAGAGAGGGCCAAATTGTGTGGGGCATTTGAAGGGGTTCCAGGAGGCAGTGAGGACCAGCATCACTTTTCCCCGCTGGCACCTTTGCTGTGGCAGCAAAAGCTGGACGTTTTTCTTTTTTGCTCCAAACAGCGGCGAAAGTGAAAAAAGGTGCTTTTGAGGATAGAGTGCGCAGGAAAGCAGAGAGGGCCAAATTGTGTGGGGCATTTGAAGGGGTTCCAGGAGGCAGTGAGGACCAGCATCACTTTTCCCCGCTGGCACCTTTGCTGTGGCAGCAAAAGCTGGACGTTTGTCTTTTTTGCTCCGGAGGGCGCCAAGAGTGAAAAAAGGTGCTTTTGAGGCTAGAGTCCGCAGGGAAGCAGAGAGGGCCAAATTGTGTGGGGCATTTGAAGGGGTTCCAGGAGTCAGTGAGGACCAGCATGACTTTTCCCCGCTGGCACCTTTGCTGTGGCAGCAAAAGCTGGACGTTTGTCTTTTTTGCTCCAAACAGCGGCGAAAGTGAAAAAAGGTGCTATTGAGGCTAGATTGCGCAGGAAAGCAGAGAGGGCCAAATTGTGTGGGGCATTTGAAGGGGTTCCAGGAGTGAGTGAGGACCAGCATCACTTTTCCCCGCTGGCACCTTTGCTGTGGCAGCAAAAGCTGGACGTTTGTCTTTTTTGCTCCAAACAGCGGCGAAAATGAAAAAAGGTGCTTTTGAGGCTAGAGTGCACAGGAAAGCAGAGAGGGCCAAATTGTCTGGGGCATTTGAAGGGGTTGCAGGAGGCAGTGAGGACCAGCATCACTTTTCCCCGCTGGCACCTTTGCTGTGGCAGCAAAAGCTGGACGTTTGTCCTTTTTGCTCCGGAGGGCGCCAAGAGTGAAAAAAGGTGCTTTTGAGGCTAGAGTGCGCAGGAAAGCAGAGAGGGCCAAATTGTGTGGGGCATTTGAAGGGGTTCCAGGAGGCAGTGAGGACCAGCATCACTTTTCCCCGCTGGCACCTTTGCTGTGGCAGCAAAAGCTGGACGTTTGTCTTTTTTTCTCCGGAGGGCGCCAAGAGTGAAAAAAGGTGCTTTTGAGGATAGTGTCCGCAGGAAAGCAGAGAGGGCCAAATTGTGTGGGGCATTTGAAGGGGTTCGAGGAGGCAGTGAGGACCAGCATCACTTTTCCCCGCTGGCACTTTTGCTGTAGCAGCAAAAGCTGGACGTTTGTCTTTTTTGATCCAAACAGCGCCAAAAGTGAAAAAAGGTGCTTTTGAGGATAGAGTGCGCAGGAAAGCAGAGAGGGCCAAATTGTGTGGGGCATTTGAAGGGGTTCCAGGAGGCAGTGAGGACCAGCATCACTTTTCCCCGCTGGCACCTTTGCTGTGGCAGCAAAAGCTGGACGTTTGTCTTTTTTGCTCCAGAGGGCGCCAAGAGTGAAAAAAGGTGCTTTTGAGGCTAGAGTCCGCAGGGAAGCAGAGAGGGCCAAATTGTGTGGGGCATTTGAAGGGGTTCCAGGAGGCAGTGAGGACCAGCATGACTTTTCCCCGCTGGCACTTTTGCTGTGGCAGCAAAAGCTGGACGTTTGTCTTTTTTGCTCCGGAGGGCGCCAAGAGTGAAAAAAGGTGCTTTTGAGGCTAGAGTCCGCAGGAAAGCAGAGAGGGCCAAATTGTGTGGGGCATTTGAAGGGGTTCCAGGAGTCAGTGAGGACCAGCATGACTTTTCCCCGCTGGCACCTTTGCTGTGGCAGCAAAAGCTGGACGTTTGTCTTTTTTGCTCCGGAGGGCGCCAAGAGTGAAAAAAGGTGCTTTTGAGGCTAGAGTGCGCAGGAAAGCAGAGAGGGCCAAATTGCCTGGGGCATTTGAAGGGGTTCCAGAAGGCAGTGAGGACCAGCATGACTTTTCCCCGCTGGCACCTTTGCTGTGGCAGCAAAAGCTGGACGTTTGTCTTCTTTGCTCCAAACAGCGGTGAAAGTGAAAAAAGCTGCTATTGAGGCTATGTTGTGCAGGAAAGCAGAGAGGGCCAAATTGTGTGGGGCATTTGAAGGGGTTCCAGGAGTCAGTGAGGACCAGCATCACTTTTCCCCGTTGGTAACTTTGCTGTAGCAACAAAAGCTGGACGTTTGTCTTTTTTGCTCCAAACAGCGCCGAAAGTGAAAAAAGGTGCTTTTGAGGCTAGAGTGCGCAGGAAAGCAGAGAGGGCCAAATTGTGTGGGGCATTTGAAGGGGTTCCAGGAGGCAGTGAGGACCAGCATCACTTTTCCCTGCTGGCACCTTTGCTGTGGCAGCAAAAGATGGACGTTTGTCTTTTTTGCTCTGGAGGGCGCCAAGAGTGAAAAAAGGTGCTTTTGAGGATAGAGTCCGCAGGGAAGCAGAGAGGGCCAAATTGTGTGGGGCATTTGAAGGGGTTCCAGGAGGCAGTGAGGACCAGCATCACTTTTCCCCACTGGCACCTTTGCTGTGGCAGCAAAAGCTGGACGTTTGTCTTTTTTGCTCCGGAGGGCGCCAAGAGTGAAAAAAGGTGCTTTTGAGGCTAGAGTCCGCAGGAAAGCAGAGAGGGCCAAATTGTGTGGGGCATTTGAAGGGGTTCCAGGAGGCAGTGAGGACCAGCATCACTTTTCCCCGCTGGCACCTTTGCTGTGACAGCAAATGCTGGACGTTTGTCTTTTTTGATGCAAACAGCGGCGAAAGTGAAAAAAGGTGCTTTTGAGGCTAGAGTGCGCAGGAAAGCAGAGAGGGCCAAATTGTGTGGGGCATTTGAAGGGGTTCCAGGAGGCAGTGAGGACCAGCATGACTTTTCCCCGCTGGCACCTTTGCTGTGGCAGCAAAAGCTGGACGTTTGTCTTTTTTGCTCCGGAGGGCGCCAAGAGTGAAAAAAGGTGCCTTTGAGGCTTGAGTCTGCAGGGAAGAAGAGAGGGCCAAATTGCCTGGGGCATTTGAAGGGGTTCCAGGAGGCAGTGAGGACCAGCATCACTTTTCCCCGCTGGCACCTTTGCTGTGGCAGCAAAAGCTGGACGTTTTTCTTTTTTGCTCCAAACAGCGGCGAAAGTGAAAAAAGGTGCTTTTGAGGATAGAGTGCGCAGGAAAGCAGAGAGGGCCAAATTGTGTGGGGCATTTGAAGGGGTTCCAGGAGTCAGTGAGGACCAGCATGACTTTTCCCCGCTGGCACCTTTGCTGTGGCAGCAAAAGCTGGACGTTTGTCTTTTTTGCTCCGTAGGGCGCCAAGAGTGAAAAAAGGTGCTTTTGAGGCTAGAGTGCGCAGGAAAGCAGAGAGGGCCAAATTGCCTGGGGCATTTGAAGGGGTTCCAGAAGGCAGTGAGGACCAGCATGACTTTTCCCCGCTGGCACCTTTGCTGTGGCAGCAAAAGCTGGACGTTTGTCTTTTTTGCTCCAAACAGCGGCGAAAGTGAAAAAAGGTGCTATTGAGGCTAGATTGCGCAGGAAAGCAGAGAGGGCCAAATTGTGTGGGGCATTTGAAGGGGTTCCAGGAGGCAGTGAGGACCAGCATCACTTTTCCCCGCTGGCACTTTTGCTGTAGCAGCAAAAGCTGGACGTTTGTCTTTTTTGATCCAAACAGCGGCGAAAGTGAAAAAAGGTGCTTTTGAGGCTAGAGTGCGCAGGAAAGCAGAGAGGGCCAAATTGTGTGGGGCATTTGAAGGGGTTCCAGGAGGCAGTGAGGACCAGCATCACTTTTCCCCGCTGGCACCTTTGCTGTGGCAGCAAAAGCTGGACGTTTGTCTTTTTTGCTACAGAGGGCGCCAAGAGTGAAAAAAGGTGCTTTTGAGGCTAGAGTCCGCAGGGAAGCAGAGAGGGCCAAATTGTGTGGGGCATTTGAAGGGGTTCCAGGAGGCAGTGAGGACCAGCATGACTTTTCCCCGCTGGCACCTTTGCTGTGGCAGCAAAAGCTGGACGTTTGTCTTTTTTGCTCCGGAGGGCGCCAAGAGTGAAAAAAGGTGCTTTTGAGGATAGAGTGCGCAGGAAAGCAGAGAGGGCCAAATTGTGTGGGGCATTTGAAGGGGTTCCAGGAGGCAGTGAGGACCAGCATCACTTTTCCCCGCTGGCACCTTTGCTGTGGCAGCAAAAGCTGGACGTTTGTCTTTTTTGCTCCGTAGGGCGCCAAGAGTGAAAAAAGGTGCTTTTGAGGCTAGAGTGCGCAGGAAAGCAGAGAGGGCCAAATTGCCTGGGGCATTTGAAGGGGTTCCAGAAGGCAGTGAGGACCAGCATGACTTTTCCCCGCTGGCACCTTTGCTGTGGCAGCAAAAGCTGGACGTTTGTCTTTTTTGCTCCAAACAGCGGCGAAAGTGAAAAAAGGTGCTATTGAGGCTAGATTGCGCAGGAAAGCAGAGAGGGCCAAATTGTGTGGGGCATTTGAAGGGGTTCCAGGAGGCAGTGAGGACCAGCATCACTTTTCCCCGCTGGCACTTTTGCTGTAGCAGCAAAAGCTGGACGTTTGTCTTTTTTGATCCAAACAGCGGCGAAAGTGAAAAAAGGTGCTTTTGAGGCTAGAGTGCGCAGGAAAGCAGAGAGGGCCAAATTGTGTGGGGCATTTGAAGGGGTTCCAGGAGGCAGTGAGGACCAGCATCACTTTTCCCCGCTGGCACCTTTGCTGTGGCAGCAAAAGCTGGACGTTTGTCTTTTTTGCTACAGAGGGCGCCAAGAGTGAAAAAAGGTGCTTTTGAGGCTAGAGTGCGCAGGAAAGCAGAGAGGGCCAAATTGCCTGGGGCATTTGAAGGGGTTCCAGAAGGCAGTGAGGACCAGCATGACTTTTCCCGCTGGCACCTTTGCTGTGGCAGCAAAAGCTGGACGTTTGTCTTTTTTGCTCCAAACAGCGGCGAAAGTGAAAAAAGGTGCTATTGAGGCTAGATTGCGCAGGAAAGCAGAGAGGGCCAAATTGTGTGGGGCATTTGAAGGGGTTCCAGGAGGCTGTGAGGACCAGCATCACTTTTCCCCGCTGGCACTTTTGCTGTAGCAGCAAAAGCTGGACGTTTGTCTTTTTTGATCCAAACAGCGGCGAAAGTGAAAAAAGGTGCTTTTGAGGCTAGAGTGCGCAGGAAAGCAGAGAGGGCCAAATTGTGTGGGGCATTTGAAGGGGTTCCAGGAGGCAGTGAGGACCAGCATCACTTTTCCCCGCTGGCACCTTTGCTGTGGCAGCAAAAGCTGGACGTTTGTCTTTTTTGCTACAGAGGGCGCCAAGAGTGAAAAAAGGTGCTTTTGAGGCTAGAGTCCGCAGGGAAGCAGAGAGGGCCAAATTGTGTGGGGCATTTGAAGGGGTTCCAGGAGGCAGTGAGGACCAGCATGACTTTTCCCCGCTGGCACCTTTGCTGTGGCAGCAAAAGCTGGACGTTTGTCTTTTTTGCTCCGGAGGGCGCCAAGAGTGAAAAAAGGTGCTTTTGAGGCTAGAGTCCGCAGGAAAGCAGAGAGGGCCAAATTGTGTGGGGTATTTGAAGGGGTTCCAGGAGTCAGTGAGGACCAGCATGACTTTTCCCCGCTGGCACCTTTGCTGTGGCAGCAAAAGCTGGACGTTTGTCTTTTTTGCTCCGGAGGGCGCCAAGAGTGAAAAAAGGTGCTTTTGAGGCTAGAGTGCGCAGGAAAGCAGAGAGGGCCAAATTGCCTGGGGCATTTGAAGGGGTTCCAGAAGGCAGTGAGGACCAGCATGACTTTTCCCCGCTGGCACCTTTGCTGTGGCAGCAAAAGCTGGACGTTTGTCTTCTTTGCTCCAAACAGCGGCGAAATTGAAAAAAGCTGCTATTGAGGCTAGATTGTGCAGGAAAGCAGAGAGGGCCAAATTGTGTGGGGCATTTGAAGGGGTTCCAGGAGTCAGTGAGGACCAGCATCACTTTTCCCCGCTGGCACCTTTGCTGTGGCAGCAAAAGCTGGACGATGTTCTTTTTTGCTCCGGAGTGCGCCAAGAGTGAAAAAAGGTGCTTTTGAGGATAGAGTCCGCAGGGAAGCAGAGAGGGCCAAATTGTGTGGGGCATTTGAAGGGGTTCCAGGAGGCAGTGAGGACCAGCATCACTTTTCCCCGCTGGCACCTTTGCTGTGGCAGCAAAAGCTGGACGTTTGCCTTTTTTGCTCCGGAGGGCGCCAAGAGTGAAAAAAGGTGCTTTTGAGGCTAGAGTCCGCAGGAAAGCAGAGAGGGCCAAATTGTGTGGGGCATTTGAAGGGGTTCCAGGAGGCAGTGAGGACCAGCATCACTTTTCCCCGCTGGCACCTTTGCTGTGGCAGCAAAAGCTGGACGTTTGTCTTTTTTGCTCCAAACAGCGGCGAAAGAGGAAAAAGGTGCTTTTGAGGATAGAGTGCGCAGGAAAGCAGAGAGGGCCAAATTGTGTGGGGCATTTGAAGGGGTTCCAGGAGGCAGTGAGGACCAGCATCACTTTTCCCCGCTGGCACCTTTGCTGTAGCAGCAAAAGCTGGACGTTTGTCTTTTTTGCTCCAAACAGCGGCGAAAGTGAAAAAAGGTGCTTTTGAGGATAGAGTGCGCAGGAAAGCAGAGAGGGCCAAATTGTGTGGGGCATTTGAAGGGGTTCCAGGAGGCAGTGAGGACCAGCATCACTTTTCCCCGCTGGCACCTTTGCTGTGGCAGCAAAAGCTGGACGTTTGTCTTTTTTGCTCCAGAGGGCGCCAAGAGTGAAAAAAGGTGCTTTTGAGGCTAGAGTGCGCAGGAAAGCAGAGAGGGCCAAATTGCCTGGGGCATTTGAAGGGGTTCCAGAAGGCAGTGAGGACCAGCATGACTTTTCCCCGCTGGCACCTTTGCTGTGGCAGCAAAAGCTGGACGTTTGTCTTTTTTGCTCCAAACAGCGGCGAAAGTGAAAAAAGCTGCTATTGAGGCTAGATTGTGCAGGAAAGCAGAGAGGGCCAAATTGTGTGGGGCATTTGAAGGGGTTCCAGGAGTCAGTGAGGACCAGCATCACTTTTCCCCGCTGGCACCTTTGCTGTGGCAGCAAAAGCTGGACGATGTTCTTTTTTGCTCCGGAGTGCGCCAAGAGTGAAAAAAGGTGCTTTTGAGGATAGAGTCCGCAGGGAAGCAGAGAGGGCCAAATTGTGTGGGGCATTTGAAGGGGTTCCAGGAGGCAGTGAGGACCAGCATCACTTTTCCCCGCTGGCACCTTTGCTGTGGCAGCAAAAGCTGGACGTTTGCCTTTTTTGCTCCGGAGGGCGCCAAGAGTGAAAAAAGGTGCTTTTGAGGCTAGAGTCCGCAGGAAAGCAGAGAGGGCCAAATTGTGTGGGGCATTTGAAGGGGTTCGAGGAGGCAGTGAGGACCAGCATCACTTTTCCCCGCTGGCACCTTTGCTGTGGCAGCAAAAGCTGGACGTTTGTCTTTTTTGCTCCAAACAGCGGCGAAAGAGGAAAAAGGTGCTTTTGAGGATAGAGTGCGCAGGAAAGCAGAGAGGGCCAAATTGTGTGGGGCATTTGAAGGGGTTCCAGGAGGCAGTGAGGACCAGCATCACTTTTCCCCGCTGGCACCTTTGCTGTAGCAGCAAAAGCTGGACGTTTGTCTTTTTTGCTCCAAACAGCGGCGAAAGTGAAAAAAGGTGCTTTTGAGGATAGAGTGCGCAGGAAAGCAGAGAGGGCCAAATTGTGTGGGGCATTTGAAGGGGTTCCAGGAGGCAGTGAGGACCAGCATCACTTTTCCCCGCTGGCACCTTTGCTGTGGCAGCAAAAGCTGGACGTTTGTCTTTTTTGCTCCAGAGGGCGCCAAGAGTGAAAAAAGGCACTTTTGAGGCTAGAGTGCGCAGGAAAGCAGAGAGGGCCAAATTGTGTGGAGCATTTGAAAGGGTTCCAGGAGGCAGTGAGGACCAGCAGCACTTTTCGCCGCTGGCACCATTGCTGTGGCAGCAAAAGCTGGACGTTTGTCTTTTTTGCTCCGGAGGGCGCCAAGAGTGAAAAAAGGTGCTTTTGAGGATAGAGTGCGCAGAAAAGCAGAGAGGGCCAAATTGTGTGGAGCATTTGAAAGGGTTCCAGGAGGCAGTGAGGACCAGCATCACTTTTCCCCGCTGGCACTTTTGCTGTAGCAGCAAAAGCTGGACGTTTGTCTTTTTTGATCCAAACAGCGGCGAAAGTGAAAAAAGGTGCTTTTGAGGCTAGAGTGCGCAGGAAAGCAGAGAGGGCCAAATTGTCTGGGGCATTTGAAGGGGTTCCAGGAGGCAGTGAGGACAAGCATCACTTTTCCCCGCTGGCACCTTTGCTGTGGCAGCAAAAGCTGGACATTTGTCTTTTTTGCTCCGGAGGGCGCCAAGAGTGAAAAAAGTTGCTTTTGAGGCTAGAGTCCGCAGGGAAGCAGAGAGGGCCAAATTGTGTGGGACATTTGAAGGGGTTCCAGGAGGCAGTGAGGACCAGCATCACTTTTCCCCGCTAGCACCTTTGCTGTGGCAGCAAAAGCTGGACGTTGCTCTTATTTGCTCCGGAGGGCGCCAAGAGTGAAAAAAGGTGCTTTTGAGGATAGAGTCCGCAGGAAAGCAGAGAGGGCCAAATTGTGTGGGGCATTTGAAGGGGTTCCAGGAGGCAGTGAGGACCAGCATCACTTTTCCCCGCTGGCACCTTTGCTGTGGCAGCAAAAGCTGGACGTTTGTCTTTTTTTCTCCGGAGGGCGCCAAGAGTGAAAAAAGGTGCTTTTGAGGCTAGAGTCCGCAGGGAAGCAGATAGGGCCAAATTGCCTGGGGCATTTGAAGGGGTTCCAGGAGGCAGTGAGGACCAGCATCACTTTTCCCTGCTGGCACCTTTGCTGTGGCAGCAAAAGCTGGACATTTGTCTTTTTTGCTCCGGAGGGCGCCAAGAGTGAAAAAAGGTGCTTTTGAGGCTAGAGTCCGCAGGGAAGCAGAGAGGGCCAAATTGTGTGGGGCATTTGAAGGGGTTCCAGGAGGCAGTGAGGACCAGCATCACTTTTCCCCGCTGGCACCTTTGCTGTGGCAGCAAAAGCTGGACGTTTGTCTTTTTTGCTCCAAACAGCGGCGAAAGAGAAAAAAGGTGCTTTTGAGGATAGAGTGCGCAGGAAAGCAGAGAGGGCCAAATTGTGTGGGGCATTTGAAGGGGTTCCAGGAGGCAGTGAGGACCAGCATCACTTTTCCCCGCTGGCACCTTTGCTGTGGCAGCAAAAGCTGGACGTTTGTCTTTTTTGCTCCGGAGGGCGCCAAGAGTGAAAAAAGGTGCTTTTGAGGATAGAGTGCGCAGAAAAGCAGAGAAGGCCAAATTGTGTGGAGCATTTGAAAGGGTTCCAGGAGGCAGTGAGGACCAGCATCACTTTTCCCCGCTGGCACCTTTGCTGTGGCAGCAAAAGCTGGACGTTTGTCTTTTTTGCTCCGCAGGGCGCCAAGAGTGAAAAAAGGTGCTTTTGAGGCTAGAGTCCGCAGGGAAGCAGAGAGGGCCAAATTGTGTGGGGCATTTGAAGGGGTTCCAGGAGGCAGTGAGGACCAGCATCACTTTTCCCCGCTGGCACCTTTGCTGTGGCAGCAAAAGCTGGACGTTTGTCTTTTTTGCTTTGGAGGGCGCCAAGAGTGAAAAAAGGTGCTTTTGAGGCTAGAGTCCGCAGGGAAGCAGAGAGGGCCAAATTGTGTGGGGCATTTGAAGGGGTACCAGGAGCCAGTGAGGACCAGCATCACTTTTCCCCGCTGGCACCTTTGCTGTGGCAGCAAAAGCTGGACGTTTTTCTTTTTTGCTCCAAACAGCGGACGAAAGTGAAAAAAGGTGCTTTTGAGGATAGAGTGCGCAGGGAAGCAGAGAGGGCCAAATTGTGTGGGGCATTTGAAGGGGTTCCAGGAGGCAGTGAGGACCAGCATCACTTTTCCCCGCTGGCACCTTTGCTGTGGCAGCAAAAGCTGGACGTTTGTCTTTTTTGCTCCGGAGGGCGCCAAGAGTGAAAAAAGGTGCTTTTGAGGCTAGAGTGCGCAGGAAAGCAGAGAGGGCCAAATTGTGTGGGGCATTTGAAGGGGTTCCAGGAGTCAGTGAGAACCAGCATCACTTTTCCCCGCTGGCACCTTTGCTGTGGCAGCAAAAGCTGGACATTTGTCTTTTTTGCTCCAAACAGCGGCGAAAATGAAAAAAGGTGCTTTTGAGGCTAGAGTGCACAGGAAAGCAGAGAGGGCCAAATTGTGTGGGGCATTTGAAGGGGTTGCAGGAGGCAGTGAGGACCAGCATCACTTTTCCCCGCTGGCACCTTTGCTGTGGCAGCAAAAGCTGGACGTTTGTCTTTTTTGCTCCGGAGGGCGCCAAGAGTGAAAAAAGGTGCTTTTGAGGCTAGAGTGGGCAGGAAAGCAGAGAGGGCCAAATTGTGTGGGGCATTTGAAGGGGTTCCAGGAGGCAGTGAGGACCAGCATCACTTTTCCCCGCTGGCACCTTTGCTGTGGCAGCAAAAGCTGGACGTTTGTCTTTTTTGCTCCAAACAGCGGCGAAAGAGAAAAAAGGTGCTTTTGAGGATAGAGTGCGCAGGAAAGCAGAGAGGGCCAAATTGTGTGGGGCATTTGAAGGGGTTCCAGGAGGCAGTGAGGACCAGCATCACTTTTCCCCGCTGGCACCTTTGCTGTAGCAGCAAAAGCTGGACGTTTGTCTTTTTTGCTCCAAACAACGGCGAAAGTGAAAAAAGGTGCTTTTGAGGATAGAGTGCGCAGGAAAGCAGAGAGGGCCAAATTGTGTGGGGCATTTGAAGGGGTTCCAGGAGGCAGTGAGGACCAGCATGACTTTTCCCCGCTGGCACCTTTGCTGTGGCAGCAAAAGCTGGACGTTTGTCTTTTTTGCTCCGGAGGGCACCAAGAGTGAAAAAAGGTGCTTTTGAGGCTAGAGTCCGCAGGGAAGCAGATAGGGCCAAATTGCCTGGGGCATTTGAAGGGGTTCCAGGAGGCAGTGAGGACCAGCATCATTTTTCCCAGCTGGCACCTTTGCTGTGACAGCAAAAGCTGGACGTTTGTCTTTTTTGCTCCGGAGCGCGCCAAGAGTGAAAAAAGGTGCTTTTGAGGCTAGAGTCCGCAGGGAAGCAGAGAGGGCCAAATTGTGTGGGGCATTTGAAGGGGTTCCAGGAGGCAGTGAGGACCAGCATCACTTTTCCCCGTTGGTAACTTTGCTGTAGCAACAAAAGCTGGACGTTTGTCTTTTTTGCTCCAAACAGCGGCGAAAGTGAAAAAAGGTGCTATTGAGGCTAGATTGCGCAGGAAAGCAGAGAGGGCCAAATTGTGTGGGGCATTTGAAGGGGTTCCAGGAGTCAGTGAGGACCAGCATCACTTTTCCCTGCTGGCACCTTTGCTGTGGCAGCAAAAGCTGGACGTTTGTCTTTTTTGCTCCAAACAGCGGCGAAAATGAAAAAAGGTGCTTTTGAGGCTAGAGTCCGCAGGGAAGCAGAGAGGGCCAAATTGTGTGGGGCATTTGAAGGGGTTCCAGGAGGCAGTGAGGACCAGCATCACTTTTCCCCACTGGCACCTTTGCTGTGGCAGCAAAAGCTGGACGTTTGTCTTTTTTGCTCCGGAGGCCGCCAAGAGTGAAAAAAGGTGCTTTTGAGGCTAGAGTCCGCAGGGAAGCAGAGAGGGCCAAATTGTCTGGGGCATTTGAAGGGGTTCCAGGAGGCAGTGAGGACCAGCATCACTTTTCCCCGCTGGCACCTTTGCTGTGACAGCAAAAGCTGGACGTTTGTCTTTTTTTCTCCGGAGGGCGCCAAGAGTGAAAAAAGGTGCTTTTGAGGACAGTGTCCGCAGGAAAGCAGAGAGGGCCAAATTGTGTGGGGCATTTGAAGGGGTTCCAGGAGGCAGTGAGGACCAGCATCACTTTTCCCCGCTGGCACCTTTGCTGTGGCAGCAAAAGCTGGACGTTTGTCTTTTTTGCTCCAAACAGCGGCGAAAGTGAAAAAAGGTGCTTTTGAGGCTAGAGTCCGCAGGGAAGCAGAGAGGGCCAAATTGCCTGGGGCATTTGAAGGGGTTCCAGGAGGCAGTGAGGACCAGCATGACTTTTCCCCGCTGGCACCTTTGCTGTGGCAGCAAAAGCTGGACGTTTTTCTTTTTTGCTCCAAACAGCGGCGAAAGTGAAAAAAGGTGCTTTTGAGGATAGAGTGCGCAGGAAAGCAGAGAGGGCCAAATTGTGTGGGGCATTTGAAGGGGTTCCAGGAGGCAGTGAGGACCAGCATCACTTTTCCCCGCTGGCACCTTTGCTGTGGCAGCAAAAGCTGGACGTTTGTCTTTTTTGCTCCGGAGGGCGCCAAGAGTGAAAAAAGGTGCTTTTGAGGCTAGAGTGCGCAGGAAAGCAGAGAGGGCCAAATTGTGTGGGGCATTTGAAGGGGTTCCAGGAGTCAGTGAGGACCAGCATGACTTTTCCCCGCTGGCACCTTTGCTGTGGCAGCAAAAGCTGGACGTTTGTCTTTTTTGCTCCGGAGGGCGCCAAGAGTGAAAAAAGGTGCTTTTGAGGCTAGAGTGCGCAGGAAAGCAGAGAGGGCCAAATTGCCTGGGGCATTTGAAGGGGTTCCAGAAGGCAGTGAGGACCAGCATGACTTTTCCCCGCTGGCACCTTTGCTGTGGCAGCAAAAGCTGGACGTTTGTCTTTTTTGCTCCAAACAGCGGCGAAAGTGAAAAAAGGTGCTATTGAGGCTAGATTGCGCAGGAAAGCAGAGAGGGCCAAATTGTGTGGGGCATTTGAAGGGGTTCCAGGAGGCAGTGAGGACCAGCATCACTTTTCCCCGCTGGCACCTTTGCTGTGGCAGCAAAAGCTGGACGTTTGTCTTTTTTGCTCCAAACAGCGGCGAAAATGAAAAAAGGTGCTTTTGAGGCTAGAGTGCACAGGAAAGCAGAGAGGGCCAAATTGTCTGGGGCATTTGAAGGGGTTGCAGGAGGCAGTGAGGACCAGCATCACTTTTCCCCGCTGGCACCTTTGCTGTGGCAGCAAAAGCTGGACGTTTGTCTTTTTTGCTCCGGAGGGCGCCAAGAGTGAAAAAAGGTGCTTTTGAGGCTAGAGTGCGCAGGAAAGCAGAGAGGGCCAAATTGTGTGGGGCATTTGAAGGGGTTCCAGGAGGCAGTGAGGACCAGCATCACTTTTCCCCGCTGGCACCTTTGCTGTGGCAGCAAAAGCTGGACGTTTGTCTTTTTTTCTCCGGAGGGCGCCAAGAGTGAAAAAAGGTGCTTTTGAGGATAGTGTCCGCAGGAAAGCAGAGAGGGCCAAATTGTGTGGGGCATTTGAAGGGGTTCCAGGAGGCAGTGAGGACCAGCATCACTTTTCCCCGCTGGCACTTTTGCTGTAGCAGCAAAAGCTGGACGTTTGTCTTTTTTGATCCAAACAGCGGCGACAGTGAAAAAAGGTGCTTTTGAGGCTAGAGTGCGCAGGAAAGCAGAGAGGGCCAAATTGTGTGGGGCATTTGAAGGGGTTCGAGGAGGCAGTGAGGACCAGCATCACTTTTCCCCGCTGGCACCTTTGCTGTGGCAGCAAAAGCTGGACGTTTGTCTTTTTTGCTCCAGAGGGCGCCAAGAGTGAAAAAAGGTGCTTTTGAGGCTAGAGTCCGCAGGGAAGCAGAGAGGGCCAAATTGTGTGGGGCATTTGAAGGGGTTCCAGGAGGCAGTGAGGACCAGCATCACTTTTCCCCGCTGGCACTTTTGCTGTGGCAGCAAAAGCTGGACGTTTGTCTTTTTTGCTCCGGAGGGCGCCAAGAGTGAAAAAAGGTGCTTTTGAGGCTAGAGTCCGCAGGAAAGCAGAGAGGGCCAAATTGTGTGGGGCATTTGAAGGGGTTCCAGGAGTCAGTGAGGACCAGCATGACTTTTCCCCGCTGGCACCTTTGCTGTGGCAGCAAAAGCTGGACGTTTGTCTTTTTTGCTCCGGAGGGCGCCAAGAGTGAAAAAAGGTGCTTTTGAGGCTAGAGTGCGCAGGAAAGCAGAGAGGGCCAAATTGCCTGGGGCATTTGAAGGGGTTCCAGAAGGCAGTGAGGACCAGCATGACTTTTCCCCGCTGGCACCTTTGCTGTGGCAGCAAAAGCTGGACGTTTGTCTTTTTTGCTCCAAACAGCGGCGAAAGTGAAAAAAGCTGCTATTGAGGCTAGATTGTGCAGGAAAGCAGAGAGGGCCAAATTGTGTGGGGCATTTGAAGGGGTTCCAGGAGTCAGTGAGGACCAGCATCACTTTTCCCCGCTGGCACCTTTGCTGTGGCAGCAAAAGCTGGACGTTTGTCTTTTTTGCTCCGGAGGGCGCCAAGAGTGAAAAAAGGTGCTTTTGAGGCTAGAGTCCGCAGGGAAGCAGAGAGGGCCAAATTGTGTGGGACATTTGAAGGGGTTCCAGGAGGCAGTGAGGACCAGCATCACTTTTCCCCGTTGGTAACTTTGCTGTAGCAACAAAAGCTGGACGTTTGTCTTTTTTGCTCCAAACAGCGCCGAAAGTGAAAAAAGGTGCTTTTGAGGCTAGAGTGCGCAGGAAAGCAGAGAGGGCCAAATTGTGTGGGGCATTTGAAGGGGTTCCAGGAGGCAGTGAGGACCAGCATCACTTTTCCCTGCTGGCACCTTTGCTGTGGCAGCAAAAGATGGACGTTTGTCTTTTTTGCTCCGGAGGGCGCCAAGAGTGAAAAAAGGTGCTTTTGAGGCTAGAGTCCGCAGGGAAGCAGAGAGGGCCAAATTGCCTGGGGCATTTGAAGGGGTTCCAGGAGGCAGTGAGGACCAGCATCACTTTTCCCTGCTGGCACCTTTGCTGTGGCAGCAAAAGCTGGACATTTGTCTTTTTTGCTCCGGAGGGCGCCAAGAGTGAAAAAAGGTGCTTTTGAGGCTAGAGTCCGCAGGGAAGCAGAGAGGGCCAAATTGTGTGGGGCATTTGAAGGGGTTCCAGGAGGCAGTGAGGACCAGCATCACTTTTCCCCGCTGGCACCTTTGCTGTGGCAGCAAAAGCTGGACGTTTGTCTTTTTTGCTCCAAACAGCGGCGAAAGAGAAAAAAGGTGCTTTTGAGGATAGAGTGCGCAGGAAAGCAGAGAGGGCCAAATTGTGTGGGGCATTTGAAGGGGTTCCAGGAGGCAGTGAGGACCAGCATCACTTTTCCCCGCTGGCACCTTTGCTGTAGCAGCAAAAGCTGGACGTTTGTCTTTTTTGCTCCAAACAGCGGCGAAAGTGAAAAAAGGTGCTTTTGAGGATAGAGTGCGCAGGAAAGCAGAGAGGGCCAAATTGTGTGGGGCATTTGAAGGGGTTCCAGGAGGCAGTGAGGACAGCATCACTTTTCCCCGCTGGCACCTTTGCTGTGGCAGCAAAAGCTGGACGTTTGTCTTTTTTGCTCCAGAGGGCGCCAAGAGTGAAAAAAGGCACTTTTGAGGCTAGAGTGCGCAGGAAAGCAGAGAGGGCCAAATTGTGTGGAGCATTTGAAAGGGTTCCAGGAGGCAGTGAGGACCAGCAGCACTTTTCGCCGCTGGCACCATTGCTGTGGCAGCAAAAGCTGGACGTTTGTCTTTTTTGCTCCGGAGGGCGCCAAGAGTGAAAAAAGGTGCTTTTGAGGATAGAGTGCGCAGAAAAGCAGAGAGGGCCAAATTGTGTGGAGCATTTGAAGGGGTTCCAGGAGTCAGTGAGGACCAGCATCACTTTTCCCCGCTGGCATCTTTGCTGTAGCAGCAAAAGCTGGACGTTTGTCTTTTTTGCTCCAAACAGCGGCGAAAGTGAAAAAAGGTGCTTTTGAGGCTAGAGTGCGCAGGAAAGCAGAGAGGGCCAAATTGTCTGGGGCATTTGAAGGGGTTCCAGGAGGCAGTGAGGACAAGCATCACTTTTCCCCGCTGGCACCTTTGCTGTGGCAGCAAAAGCTGGACATTTGTCTTTTTTGCTCCGGAGCGCGATAAGAGTGAAAAAAGGTGCTTTTGAGGCTAGAGTCCGCAGGGAAGCAGAGAGGGCCAAATTGTGTGGGACATTTGAAGGGGTTCCAGGAGGCAGTGAGGACCAGCATCACTTTTCCCCGTTGGTAACTTTGCTGTAGCAACAAAAGCTGGACATTTGTCTTTTTTGCTCCGGAGCGCGCCAAGAGTGAAAAAAGGTGCTTTTGAGGCTAGAGTGCGCAGGAAAGCAGAGAGGGCCAAATTGTGTGGGGCATTTGAAGGGGTTCCAGGAGGCAGTGAGGACCAGCATCACTTTTCCCTGCTGGCACCTTTGCTGTGGCAGCAAAAGATGGACGTTTGTCTTTTTTGCTCTGGAGGGCGCCAAGAGTGAAAAAAGGTGCTTTTGAGGCTAGAGTCCGCAGGGAAGCAGAGAGGGCCAAATTGCCTGGGGCATTTGAAGGGGTTCCAGGAGGCAGTGAGGACCAGCATCACTTTTCCCCACTGGCACCTTTGCTGTGGCAGCAAAAGCTGGACGTTTGTCTTTTTTGCTCCGGAGGGCGCCAAGAGTGAAAAAAGGTGCTTTTGAGGCTAGAGTCCGCAGGAAAGCAGAGAGGGCCAAATTGTGTGGGGCATTTGAAGGGGTTCCAGGAGGCAGTGAGGACCAGCATCACTTTTCCCCGCTGGCACCTTTGCTGTGGCAGCAAAAGCTGGACGTTTGTCTTTTTTGCTCCGGAGGCCGCCAAGAGTGAAAAAAGGTGCTTTTGAGGCTAGAGTCCGCAGGGAAGCAGAGAGGGCCAAATTGTCTGGGGCATTTGAAGGGGTTCCAGGAGGCAGTGAGGACCAGCATCATTTTTCCCAGCTGGCACCTTTGCTGTGACAGCAAAAGCTGGACGTTTGTCTTTTTTGATCCAAACAGCGGCGAAAGTGAAAAAAGGTGCTTTTGAGGCTAGAATGCGCAGGAAAACAGAGAGGGCCAAATTGTCTGGGGCATTTGAAGGGGTTCCAGGAGGCAGTGAGGACCAGCATCACTTTTCCCCGCTGGCACCTTTGCTGTGGCAGCAAAAGCTGGACGTTTGTCTTTTTTGCTCCGGAGGGCGCCAAGAGTGAAAAAAGGTGCTTTTGAGGCTAGAGTCCGCAGGGAAGCAGAGAGGGCCAAATTGCCTGGGGCATTTGAAGGGGTTCCAGGAGGCAGTGAGGACCAGCATCACTTTTCCCCGCTGGCACCTTTGCTGTGGCAGCAAAAGCTGGACGTTTGTCTTTTTTGCTCCGGAGGGCGCCAAGAGTGAAAAAAGGTGCTTTTGAGGCTAGAGTGCGCAGGAAAGCAGAGAGGGCCAAATTGTGTGGGGCATTTGAAGGGGTTCCAGGAGGCAGTGAGGACCAGCATGACTTTTCCCCGCTGGCACCTTTGCTGTGGCAGCAAAAGCTGGACGTTTGTCTTTTTTGCTCCAAACAGCGGCGAAAGTGAAAAAAGGTGCTATTGAGGCTAGATTGCGCAGGAAAGCAGAGAGGGCCAAATTGTGTGGGGCATTTGAAGGGGTTCCAGGAGGCAGTGAGGACCAGCATCACTTTTCCCCGCTGGCACCTTTGCTGTGGCAGCAAAAGCTGGACGTTTGTCTTTTTTGCTCCAAACAGCGGCGAAAATGAAAAAAGGTGCTTTTGAGGCTAGAGTGCACAGGAAAGCAGAGAGGGCCAAATTGTGTGGGGCATTTGAAGGGGTTGCAGGAGGCAGTGAGGACCAGCATCACTTTTCCCCGCTGGCACCTTTGCTGTGGCAGCAAAAGCTGGACGTTTGTCCTTTTTGCTCCGGAGGGCGCCAAGAGTGAAAAAAGGTGCTTTTGAGGCTAGAGTGCGCAGGAAAGCAGAGAGGGCCAAATTGTGTGGGGCATTTGAAGGGGTTCGAGGAGGCAGTGAGGACCAGCATCACTTTTCCCCGCTGGCACCTTTGCTGTGGCAGCAAAAGCTGGACGTTTGTCTTTTTTTCTCCGGAGGTCGCCAAGAGTGAAAAAAGGTGCTTTTGAGGACAGTGTCCGCAGGAAAGCAGAGAGGGCCAAATTGTGTGGGGCATTTGAAGGGGTTCGAGGAGGCAGTGAGGACCAGCATCACTTTTCCCCGCTGGCACTTTTGCTGTAGCAGCAAAAGCTGGACGTTTGTCTTTTTTGCTCCAAACAGCGGCGAAAGTGAAAAAAGGTGCTTTTGAGGCTAGAGTGCGCAGGAAAGCAGAGAGGGCCAAATTGTGTGGGGCATTTGAAGGGGTTCCAGGAGGCAGTGAGGACCAGCATCACTTTTCCCCGCTGGCACCTTTGCTGTGGCAGCAAAAGCTGGACGTTTGTCTTTTTTGCTCCAGAGGGCGCCAAGAGTGAAAAAAGGTGCTTTTGAGGCTAGAGTCCGCAGGGAAGCAGAGAGGGCCAAATTGTGTGGGGCATTTGAAGGGGTTCCAGGAGGCAGTGAGGACCAGCATGACTTTTCCCCGCTGGCACTTTTGCTGTGGCAGCAAAAGCTGGACGTTTGTCTTTTTTGCTCCGGAGGGCGCCAAGAGTGAAAAAAGGTGCTTTTGAGGCTAGAGTCCGCAGGAAAGCAGAGAGGGCCAAATTGTGTGGGGCATTTGAAGGGGTTCCAGGAGTCAGTGAGGACCAGCATGACTTTTCCCCGCTGGCACCTTTTCTGTGGCAGCAAATGCTGGACGTTTGTCTTTTTTGCTCCGGAGGGCGCCAAGAGTGAAAAAAGGTGCTTTTGAGGCTAGAGTGCGCAGGAAAGCAGAGAGGGCCAAATTGCCTGGGGCATTTGAAGGGGTTCCAGAAGGCAGTGAGGACCAGCATGACTTTTCCCCGCTGGCACCTTTGCTGTGGCAGCAAAAGCTGGACGTTTGTCTTCTTTGCTCCAAACAGCGGCGAAAGTGAAAAAAGCTGCTATTGAGGCTAGATTGTGCAGGAAAGCAGAGAGGGCCAAATTGTGTGGGGCATTTGAAGGGGTTCCAGGAGTCAGTGAGGACCAGCATCACTTTTCCCCGCTGGCACCTTTGCTGTGGCAGCAAAAGCTGGACGTTTGTCTTTTTTGCTCCGGAGCGCGCCAAGAGTGAAAAAAGGTGCTTTTGAGGCTAGAGTGCGCAGGAAAGCAGAGAGGGCCAAATTGTGTGGGACATTTGAAGGGGTTCCAAAAGGCAGTGAGGACCAGCATCATTTTTCCCAGCTGGCACCTTTGCTGTGACAGCAAAAGCTGGACGTTTGTCTTTTTTGATCCAAACAGCGGCGAAAGTGAAAAAAGGTGCTTTTGAGGATAGAATGCGCAGGAAAACAGAGAGGGCCAAATTGTCTGGGGCATTTGAAGGGGTTCCAGGAGGCAGTGAGGACCAGCATCACTTTTCCCCGCTGGCACCTTTGCTGTGGCAGCAAAAGCTGGACGTTTGTCTTTTTTGCTCCGCAGGGCGCCAAGAGTGAAAAAAGGTGCTTTTGAGGCTAGAGTCCGCAGGGAAGCAGAGAGGGCCAAATTGTGTGGGGCATTTGAAGGGGTTCCAGGAGGCAGTGAGGACCAGCATCACTTTTCCCCGCTGGCACCTTTGCTGTGGCAGCAAAAGCTGGACGTTTGTCTTTTTTGCTCCGGAGGGCGCCAAGAGTGAAAAAAGGTGCTTTTGAGGCTAGAGTGCGCAGGAAAGCAGAGAGGGCCAAATTGTGTGGGGCATTTGAAGGGGTTCCAGGAGTCAGTGAGGACCAGCATGACTTTTCCCCGCTGGCACCTTTGCTGTGGCAGCAAAAGCTGGACGTTTGTCTTTTTTGCTCCAAACAGCGGCGAAAGTGAAAAAAGGTGCTATTGAGGCTAGATTGCGCAGGAAAGCAGAGAGGGCCAAATTGTGTGGGGCATTTGAAGGGGTTCCAGGAGTCAGTGAGGACCAGCATCACTTTTCCCCGCTGGCACCTTTGCTGTGGCAGCAAAAGCTGGACGTTTGTCTTTTTTGCTCCAAACAGCGGCGAAAATGAAAAAAGGTGCTTTTGAGGCTAGAGTGCACAGGAAAGCAGAGAGGGCCAAATTGTCTGGGGCATTTGAAGGGGTTGCAGGAGGCAGTGAGGACCAGCATCACTTTTCCCCGCTGGCACCTTTGCTGTGGCAGCAAAAGCTGGACGTTTGTCCTTTTTGCTCCGGAGGGCGCCAAGAGTGAAAAAAGGTGCTTTTGAGGCTAGAGTGCGCAGGAAAGCAGAGAGGGCCAAATTGCCTGGGGCATTTGAAGGGGTTCGAGGAGGCAGTGAGGACCAGCATCACTTTTCCCCGCTGGCACCTTTGCTGTGGCAGCAAAAGCTGGACGTTTGTCTTTTTTTCTCCGGAGGGCGCCAAGAGTGAAAAAAGGTGCTTTTGAGGACAGTGTCCGCAGGAAAGCAGAGAGGGCCAAATTGTGTGGGGCATTTGAAGGGGTTCCAGGAGGCAGTGAGGACCAGCATCACTTTTCCCCGCTGGCACTTTTGCTGTAGCAGCAAAAGCTGGACGTTTGTCTTTTTTGATCCAAACAGCGGCGAAAGTGAAAAAAGGTGCTTTTGAGGCTAGAGTGCGCAGGAAAGCAGAGAGGGCCAAATTGTGTGGGGCATTTGAAGGGGTTCCAGGAGGCAGTGAGGACCAGCATGACTTTTCCCCGCTGGCACTTTTGCTGTGGCAGCAAAAGCTGGACGTTTGTCTTTTTTGCTCCGGAGGGCGCCAAGAGTGAAAAAAGGTGCTTTTGAGGCTAGAGTCCGCAGGAAAGCAGAGAGGGCCAAATTGTGTGGGGCATTTGAAGGGGTTCCAGGAGTCAGTGAGGACCAGCATGACTTTTCCCCGCTGGCACCTTTGCTGTGGCAGCAAAAGCTGGACGTTTGTCTTTTTTGCTCCGGAGGGCGCCAAGAGTGAAAAAAGGTGCTTTTGAGGCTAGAGTCCGCAGGAAAGCAGAGAGGGCCAAATTGCCTGGGGCATTTGAAGGGGTTCCAGAAGGCAGTGAGGACCAGCATGACTTTTCCCCGCTGGCACCTTTGCTGTGGCAGCAAAAGCTGGACGTTTGTCTTCTTTGCTCCAAACAGCGGCGAAAGTGAAAAAAGCTGCTATTGAGGCTAGATTGTGCAGGAAAGCAGAGAGGGCCAAATTGTGTGGGGCATTTGAAGGGGTTCCAGGAGGCAGTGAGGACCAGCATCACTTTTCCCCGCTGGCACCTTTGCTGTGGCAGCAAAAGCTGGACGTTTGTCTTTTTTGCTCCGGAGCGCGCCAAGAGTGAAAAAAGGTGCTTTTGAGGCTAGAGTCCGCAGGGAAGCAGAGAGGGCCAAATTGTGTGGGACATTTGAAGGGGTTCCAGGAGGCAGTGAGGACCAGCATCACTTTTCCCCGTTGGTAACTTTGCTGTAGCAACAAAAGCTGGACGTTTGTCTTTTTTGCTCCAAACAGCGCCGAAACTGAAAAAAGGTGCTTTTGAGGCTAGAGTGCGCAGGAAAGCAGAGAGGGCCAAATTGTGTGGGGCATTTGAAGGGGTTCCAGGAGGCAGTGAGGACCAGCATCACTTTTCCCTGCTGGCACCTTTGCTGTGGCAGCAAAAGATGGACGTTTGTCTTTTTTGCTCTGGAGGGCGCCAAGAGTGAAAAAAGGTGCTTTTGAGGATAGAGTCCGCAGGGAAGCAGAGAGGGCCAAATTGTGTGGGGCATTTGAAGGGGTTCCAGGAGGCAGTGAGGACCAGCATCACTTTTCCCCACTGGCACCTTTGCTGTGGCAGCAAAAGCTGGACGTTTGTCTTTTTTGCTCCGGAGGGCGCCAAGAGTGAAAAAAGGTGCTTTTGAGGCTAGAGTCCGCAGGAAAGCAGAGAGGGCCAAATTGTGTGGGGCATTTGAAGGGGTTCCAGGAGGCAGTGAGGACCAGCATCACTTTTCCCCGCTGGCACCTTTGCTGTGGCAGCAAAAGCTGGACGTTTTTCTTTTTTGCTCCAAACAGCGGCGAAAGTGAAAAAAGGTGCTTTTGAGGATAGAGTGCGCAGGAAAGCAGAGAGGGCCAAATTGTGTGGGGCATTTGAAGGGGTTCCAGGAGGCAGTGAGGACCAGCATCACTTTTACCCGCTGGCACCTTTGCTGTGGCAGCAAAAGCTGGACGTTTGTCTTTTTTGCTCCGGAGGGCGCCAAGAGTGAAAAAAGGTGCTTTTGAGGCTAGAGTCCGCAGGGAAGCAGAGAGGGCCAAATTGTGTGGGGCATTTGAAGGGGTTCCAGGAGTCAGTGAGGACCAGCATGACTTTTCCCCGCTGGCACCTTTGCTGTGGCAGCAAAAGCTGGACGTTTGTCTTTTTTGCTCCAAACAGCGGCGAAAGTGAAAAAAGGTGCTATTGAGGCTAGATTGCGCAGGAAAGCAGAGAGGGCCAAATTGTGTGGGGCATTTGAAGGGGTTCCAGGAGTGAGTGAGGACCAGCATCACTTTTCCCCGCTGGCACCTTTGCTGTGGCAGCAAAAGCTGGACGTTTGTCTTTTTTGCTCCAAACAGCGGCGAAAATGAAAAAAGGTGCTTTTGAGGCTAGAGTGCACAGGAAAGCAGAGAGGGCCAAATTGTCTGGGGCATTTGAAGGGGTTGCAGGAGGCAGTGAGGACCAGCATCACTTTTCCCCGCTGGCACCTTTGCTGTGGCAGCAAAAGCTGGACGTTTGTCTTTTTTGCTCCGGAGGGCGCCAAGAGTGAAAAAAGGTGCTTTTGAGGCTAGAGTGCGCAGGAAAGCAGAGAGGGCCAAATTGTGTGGGGCATTTGAAGGGGTTCCAGGAGGCAGTGAGGACCAGCATCACTTTTCCCCGCTGGCACCTTTGCTGTGGCAGCAAAAGCTGGACGTTTGTCTTTTTTTCTCCGGAGGGCGCCAAGAGTGAAAAAAGGTGCTTTTGAGGATAGTGTCCGCAGGAAAGCAGAGAGGGCCAAATTGTGTGGGGCATTTGAAGGGGTTCGAGGAGGCAGTGAGGACCAGCATCACTTTTCCCCGCTGGCACTTTTGCTGTAGCAGCAAAAGCTGGACGTTTGTCTTTTTTGATCCAAACAGCGCCAAAAGTGAAAAAAGGTGCTTTTGAGGCTAGAGTGCGCAGGAAAGCAGAGAGGGCCAAATTGTGTGGGGCATTTGAAGGGGTTCCAGGAGGCAGTGAGGACCAGCATCACTTTTCCCCGCTGGCACCTTTGCTGTGGCAGCAAAAGCTGGACGTTTGTCTTTTTTGCTCCAGAGGGCGCCAAGAGTGAAAAAAGGTGCTTTTGAGGCTAGAGTCCGCAGGGAAGCAGAGAGGGCCAAATTGTGTGGGGCATTTGAAGGGGTTCCAGGAGGCAGTGAGGACCAGCATGACTTTTCCCCGCTGGCACTTTTGCTGTGGCAGCAAAAGCTGGACGTTTGTCTTTTTTGCTCCGGAGGGCGCCAAGAGTGAAAAAAGGTGCTTTTGAGGCTAGAGTCCGCAGGAAAGCAGAGAGGGCCAAATTGTGTGGGGCATTTGAAGGGGTTCCAGGAGTCAGTGAGGACCAGCATGACTTTTCCCCGCTGGCACCTTTGCTGTGGCAGCAAAAGCTGGACGTTTGTCTTTTTTGCTCCGGAGGGCGCCAAGAGTGAAAAAAGGTGCTTTTGAGGCTAGAGTGCGCAGGAAAGCAGAGAGGGCCAAATTGCCTGGGGCATTTGAAGGGGTTCCAGAAGGCAGTGAGGACCAGCATGACTTTTCCCCGCTGGCACCTTTGCTGTGGCAGCAAAAGCTGGACGTTTGTCTTCTTTGCTCCAAACAGCGGCGAAAGTGAAAAAAGCTGCTATTGAGGCTAGATTGTGCAGGAAAGCAGAGAGGGCCAAATTGTGTGGGGCATTTGAAGGGGTTCCAGGAGTCAGTGAGGACCAGCATCACTTTTCCCCGCTGGCACCTTTGCTGTGGCAGCAAAAGCTGGACGTTTGTCTTTTTTGCTCCGGAGCGCGCCAAGAGTGAAAAAAGGTGCTTTTGAGGCTAGAGTCCGCAGGGAAGCAGAGAGGGCCAAATTGTGTGGGACATTTGAAGGGGTTCCAGGAGGCAGTGAGGACCAGCATCACTTTTCCCCGTTGGTAACTTTGCTGTAGCAACAAAAGCTGGACGTTTGTCTTTTTTGCTCCAAACAGCGCCGAAAGTGAAAAAAGGTGCTTTTGAGGCTAGAGTGCGCAGGAAAGCAGAGAGGGCCAAATTGTGTGGGGCATTTGAAGGGGTTCCAGGAGGCAGTGAGGACCAGCATCACTTTTCCCTGCTGGCACCTTTGCTGTGGCAGCAAAAGATGGACGTTTGTCTTTTTTGCTCTGGAGGGCGCCAAGAGTGAAAAAAGGTGCTTTTGAGGATAGAGTCCGCAGGGAAGCAGAGAGGGCCAAATTGTGTGGGGCATTTGAAGGGGTTCCAGGAGGCAGTGAGGACCAGCATCACTTTTCCCCACTGGCACCTTTGCTGTGGCAGCAAAAGCTGGACGTTTGTCTTTTTTGCTCCGGAGGGCGCCAAGAGTGAAAAAAGGTGCTTTTGAGGCTAGAGTCCGCAGGAAAGCAGAGAGGGCCAAATTGTGTGGGGCATTTGAAGGGGTTCCAGGAGGCAGTGAGGACCAGCATCACTTTTCCCCGCTGGCACCTTTGCTGTGACAGCAAAAGCTGGACGTTTGTCTTTTTTGATGCAAACAGCGGCGAAAGTGAAAAAAGGTGCTTTTGAGGCTAGAGTGCGCAGGAAAGCAGAGAGGGCCAAATTGTGTGGGGCATTTGAAGGGGTTCCAGGAGGCAGTGAGGACCAGCATGACTTTTCCCCGCTGGCACCTTTGCTGTGGCAGCAAAAGCTGGACGTTTGTCTTTTTTGCTCCGGAGGGCGCCAAGAGTGAAAAAAGGTGCTTTTGAGGCTAGAGTCTGCAGGGAAGCAGAGAGGGCCAAATTGCCTGGGGCATTTGAAGGGGTTCCAGGAGGCAGTGAGGACCAGCATCACTTTTCCCCGCTGGCACCTTTGCTGTGGCAGCAAAAGCTGGACGTTTTTCTTTTTTGCTCCAAACAGCGGCGAAAGTGAAAAAAGGTGCTTTTGAGGCTAGAGTGCGCAGGAAAGCAGAGAGGGCCAAATTGTGTGGGGCATTTGAAGGGGTTCCAGGAGTCAGTGAGGACCAGCATGACTTTTCCCCGCTGGCACCTTTGCTGTGGCAGCAAAAGCTGGACGTTTGTCTTTTTTGCTCCGTAGGGCGCCAAGAGTGAAAAAAGGTGCTTTTGAGGCTAGAGTGCGCAGGAAAGCAGAGAGGGCCAAATTGCCTGGGGCATTTGAAGGGGTTCCAGAAGGCAGTGAGGACCAGCATGACTTTTCCCCGCTGGCACCTTTGCTGTGGCAGCAAAAGCTGGACGTTTGTCTTTTTTGCTCCAAACAGCGGCGAAAGTGAAAAAAGGTGCTATTGAGGCTAGATTGCGCAGGAAAGCAGAGAGGGCCAAATTGTGTGGGGCATTTGAAGGGGTTCCAGGAGGCAGTGAGGACCAGCATCACTTTTCCCCGCTGGCACTTTTGCTGTAGCAGCAAAAGCTGGACGTTTGTCTTTTTTGATCCAAACAGCGGCGAAAGTGAAAAAAGGTGCTTTTGAGGCTAGAGTGCGCAGGAAAGCAGAGAGGGCCAAATTGTGTGGGGCATTTGAAGGGGTTCCAGGAGGCAGTGAGGACCAGCATCACTTTTCCCCGCTGGCACCTTTGCTGTGGCAGCAAAAGCTGGACGTTTGTCTTTTTTGCTCCGGAGGGCGTCAAGAGTGAAAAATGGTGCTTTTGAGGCTAGAGTCCGCAGGAAAGCAGAGAGGGCCAAATTGTGTGGGGTATTTGAAGGGGTTCCAGGAGTCAGTGAGGACCAGCATGACTTTTCCCCGCTGGCACCTTTGCTGTGGCAGCAAAAGCTGGACGTTTGTCTTTTTTGCTCCGGAGGGCGCCAAGAGTGAAAAAAGGTGCTTTTGAGGCTAGAGTGCGCAGGAAAGCAGAGAGGGCCAAATTGCCTGCGGCATTTGAAGGGGTTCCAGAAGGCAGTGAGGACCAGCATCACTTTTCCCCGCTGGCACCTTTGCTGTGGCAGCAAAAGCTGGACGTTTGTCTTCTTTGCTCCAAACAGCGGCGAAAGTGAAAAAAGCTGCTATTGAGGCTAGATTGTGCAGGAAAGCAGAGAGGGCCAAATTGTGTGGGGCATTTGAAGGGGTTCCAGGAGTCAGTGAGGACCAGCATCACTTTTCCCCGCTGGCACCTTTGCTGTGGCAGCAAAAGCTGGACGATGTTCTTTTTTGCTCCGGAGTGCGCCAAGAGTGAAAAAAGGTGCTTTTGAGGATAGAGTCCGCAGGGAAGCAGAGAGGGCCAAATTGTGTGGGGCATTTGAAGGGGTTCCAGGAGGCAGTGAGGACCAGCATCACTTTTCCCCGCTGGCACCTTTGCTGTGGCAGCAAAAGCTGGACGATGTTCTTTTTTGCTCCGGAGTGCGCCAAGAGTGAAAAAAGGTGCTTTTGAGGCTAGAGTCCGCAGGAAAGCAGAGAGGGCCAAATTGTGTGGGGCATTTGAAGGGGTTCGAGGAGGCAGTGAGGACCAGCATCACTTTTCCCCGCTGGCACCTTTGCTGTGGCAGCAAAAGCTGGACGTTTGTCTTTTTTGCTCCAAACAGCGGCGAAAGAGGAAAAAGGTGCTTTTGAGGATAGAGTGCGCAGGAAAGCAGAGAGGGCCAAATTGTGTGGGGCATTTGAAGGGGTTCCAGGAGGCAGTGAGGACCAGCATCACTTTTCCCCGCTGGCACCTTTGCTGTAGCAGCAAAAGCTGGACGTTTGTCTTTTTTGCTCCAAACAGCGGCGAAAGTGAAAAAAGGTGCTTTTGAGGATAGAGTGCGCAGGAAAGCAGAGAGGGCCAAATTGTGTGGGGCATTTGAAGGGGTTCCAGGAGGCAGTGAGGACCAGCATCACTTTTCCCCGCTGGCACCTTTGCTGTGGCAGCAAAAGCTGGACGTTTGTCTTTTTTGCTCCAGAGGGCGCCAAGAGTGAAAAAAGGTGCTTTTGAGGCTAGAGTGCGCAGGAAAGCAGAGAGGGCCAAATTGCCTGGGGCATTTGAAGGGGTTCCAGGAGGCAGTGAGGACCAGCATGACTTTTCCCCGCTGGCACCTTTGCTGTGGCAGCAAAAGCTGGACGTTTGTCTTCTTTGCTCCAAACAGCGGCGAAAGTGAAAAAAGCTGCTATTGAGGCTAGATTGTGCAGGAAAGCAGAGAGGGCCAAATTGTGTGGGGCATTTGAAGGGGTTCCAGGAGTCAGTGAGGACCAGCATCACTTTTCCCCGCTGGCACCTTTGCTGTGGCAGCAAAAGCTGGACGATGTTCTTTTTTGCTCCGGAGTGCGCCAAGAGTGAAAAAAGGTGCTTTTGAGGATAGAGTCCGCAGGGAAGCAGAGAGGGCCAAATTGTGTGGGGCATTTGAAGGGGTTCCAGGAGGCAGTGAGGACCAGCATCACTTTTCCCCGCTGGCACCTTTGCTGTGGCAGCAAAAGCTGGACGTTTGCCTTTTTTGCTCCGGAGGGCGCCAAGAGTGAAAAAAGGTGCTTTTGAGGCTAGAGTCCGCAGGAAAGCAGAGAGGGCCAAATTGTGTGGGGCATTTGAAGGGGTTCGAGGAGGCAGTGAGGACCAGCATCACTTTTCCCCGCTGGCACCTTTGCTGTGGCAGCAAAAGCTGGACGTTTGTCTTTTTTGCTCCAAACAGCGGCGAAAGAGGAAAAAGGTGCTTTTGAGGATAGAGTGCGCAGGAAAGCAGAGAGGGCCAAATTGTGTGGGGCATTTGAAGGGGTTCCAGGAGGCAGTGAGGACCAGCATCACTTTTCCCCGCTGGCACCTTTGCTGTAGCAGCAAAAGCTGGACGTTTGTCTTTTTTGCTCCAAACAGCGGCGAAAGTGAAAAAAGGTGCTTTTGAGGATAGAGTGCGCAGGAAAGCAGAGAGGGCCAAATTGTGTGGGGCATTTGAAGGGGTTCCAGGAGGCAGTGAGGACCAGCATCACTTTTCCCCGCTGGCACCTTTGCTGTGGCAGCAAAAGCTGGACGTTTGTCTTTTTTGCTCCAGAGGGCGCCAAGAGTGAAAAAAGGCACTTTTGAGGCTAGAGTGCGCAGGAAAGCAGAGAGGGCCAAATTGTGTGGAGCATTTGAAAGGGTTCCAGGAGGCAGTGAGGACCAGCAGCACTTTTCGCCGCTGGCACCATTGCTGTGGCAGCAAAAGCTGGACGTTTGTCTTTTTTGCTCCGGAGGGCGCCAAGAGTGAAAAAAGGTGCTTTTGAGGATAGAGTGCGCAGAAAAGCAGAGAGGGCCAAATTGTGTGGAGCATTTGAAAGGGTTCCAGGAGGCAGTGAGGACCAGCATCACTTTTCCCCGCTGGCACTTTTGCTGTAGCAGCAAAAGCTGGACGTTTGTCTTTTTTGATCCAAACAGCGGCGAAAGTGAAAAAAGGTGCTTTTGAGGCTAGAGTGCGCAGGAAAGCAGAGAGGGCCAAATTGTCTGGGGCATTTGAAGGGGTTCCAGGAGGCAGTGAGGACAAGCATCACTTTTCCCCGCTGGCACCTTTGCTGTGGCAGCAAAAGCTGGACATTTGTCTTTTTTGCTCCGGAGGGCGCCAAGAGTGAAAAAAGGTGCTTTTGAGGCTAGAGTCCGCAGGGAAGCAGAGAGGGCCAAATTGTGTGGGGCATTTGAAGGGGTTCCAGGAGGCAGTGAGGACCAGCATCACTTTTCCCCGCTGGCACCTTTGCTGTGGCAGCAAAAGCTGGACGTTTGTCTTTTTTGCTCCGGAGGGCGCCAAGAGTGAAAAAAGGTGCTTTTGAGGATAGAGTCCGCAGGGAAGCAGAGAGGGCAAAATTGTGTGGGGCATTTGAAGGGGTTCCAGGAGGCAGTGAGGACCAGCATCACTTTTCCCCGCTGGCACCTTTGCTGTGGCAGCAAAAGCTGGACGTTTGTCTTTTTTTCTCCGGAGGGCGCCAAGAGTGAAAAAAGGTGCTTTTGAGGCTAGAGTCCGCAGGGAAGCAGATAGGGCCAAATTGCCTGGGGCATTTGAAGGGGTTCCAGGAGGCAGTGAGGACCAGCATCACTTTTCCCTGCTGGCACCTTTGCTGTGGCAGCAAAAGCTGGACATTTGTCTTTTTTGCTCCGGAGGGCGCCAAGAGTGAAAAAAGGTGCTTTTGAGGCTAGAGTCCGCAGGGAAGCAGAGAGGGCCAAATTGTGTGGGGCATTTGAAGGGGTTCCAGGAGGCAGTGAGGACCAGCATCACTTTTCCCCGCTGGCACCTTTGCTGTGGCAGCAAAAGCTGGACGTTTGTCTTTTTTGCTCCAAACAGCGGCGAAAGTGAAAAAAGGTGCTTTTGAGGATAGAGTGCGCAGGAAAGCAGAGAGGGCCAAATTGTGTGGGGCATTTGAAGGGGTTCCAGGAGGCAGTGAGGACCAGCATCACTTTTCCCCGCTGGCACCTTTGCTGTAGCAGCAAAAGCTGGACGTTTGTCTTTTTTGCTCCAAACAGCGGCGAAAGTGAAAAAAGGTGCTTTTGAGGATAGAGTGCGCAGGAAAGCAGAGAGGGCCAAATTGTGTGGGGCATTTGAAGGGGTTCCAGGAGGCAGTGAGGACCAGCATCACTTTTCCCCGCTGGCACCTTTGCTGTGGCAGCAAAAGCTGGACGTTTTTCTTTTTTGCTCCAGAGGGCGCCAAGAGTGAAAAAAGGCTCTTTTGAGGCTAGAGTGCGCAGGAAAGCAGAGAGGGCCAAATTGTGTGGAGCATTTGAAAGGGTTCCAGGAGGCAGTTAGGACCAGCAGCACTTTTCGCCGCTGGCACCATTGCTGTGGCAGCAAAAGCTGGACGTTTGTCTTTTTTGCTCCGGAGGGCGCCAAGAGTGAAAAAAGGTGCTTTTGAGGATAGAGTGCGCAGAAAAGCAGAGAAGGCCAAATTGTGTGGAGCATTTGAAAGGGTTCCAGGAGGCAGTGAGGACCAGCATCACTTTTCCCCGCTGGCACCTTTGCTGTGGCAGCAAAAGCTGGACGTTTGTCTTTTTTGCTCCGCAGGGCGCCAAGAGTGAAAAAAGGTGCTTTTGAGGCTAGAGTCCGCAGGGAAGCAGAGAGGGCCAAATTGTCTGGGGCATTTGAAGGGGTTCCAGGAGGCAGTGAGGACCAGCATCACTTTTCCCCGCTGGCACCTTTGCTGTGGCAGCAAAAGCTGGACGTTTGTCTTTTTTGCTCCGGAGGGCGCCAAGAGTGAAAAAAGGTGCTTTTGAGGCTAGAGTCCGCAGGGAAGCAGAGAGGGCCAAATTGTGTGGGGCATTTGAAGGGGTACCAGGAGCCAGTGAGGACCAGCATCACTTTTCCCCGCTGGCACCTTTGCTGTGGCAGCAAAAGCTGGACGTTTTTCTTTTTTGCTCCAAACAGCGGCGAAAGTGAAAAAAGGTGCTTTTGAGGATAGAGTGCGCAGGGAAGCAGAGAGGGCCAAATTGTGTGGGGCATTTGAAGGGGTTCCAGGAGGCAGTGAGGACCAGCATCACTTTTCCCCGCTGGCACCTTTGCTGTGGCAGCAAAAGCTGGACGTTTGTCTTTTTTTCTCCGGAGGGCGCCAAGAGTGAAAAAAGGTGCTTTTGAGGATAGAGTGCGCAGGAAAGCAGAGAGGGCCAAATTGTGTGGGGCATTTGAAGGGGTTCCAGGAGTCAGTGAGGACCAGCATGACTTTTCCCCGCTGGCACCTTTGCTGTGGCAGCAAAAGCTGGACGTTTGTCTTTTTTTCTCCGGAGGGCGCCAAGAGTGAAAAAAGGTGCTTTTGAGGCTAGAGTGCGCAGGAAAGCAGAGAGGGCCAAATTGCCTGGGGCATTTGAAGGGGTTCCAGAAGGCAGTGAGGACCAGCATGACTTTTCCCCGCTGGCACCTTTGCTGTGGCAGCAAAAGCTGGACGTTTGTCTTTTTTGCTCCAAACAGCGGCGAAAGTGAAAAAAGGTGCTATTGAGGCTAGATTGCGCAGGAAAGCAGAGAGGGCCAAATTGTGTGGGGCATTTGAAGGGGTTCCAGGAGTCAGTGAGAACCAGCATCACTTTTCCCCGCTGGCACCTTTGCTGTGGCAGCAAAAGCTGGACGTTTGTCTTTTTTGCTCCAAACAGCGGCGAAAATGAAAAAAGGTGCTTTTGAGGCTAGAGTGCACAGGAAAGCAGAGAGGGCCAAATTGCCTGGGGCATTTGAAGGGGTTGCAGGAGGCAGTGAGGACCAGCATCACTTTTCCCCGCTGGCACCTTTGCTGTGGCAGCAAAAGCTGGACGTTTGTCTTTTTTGCTCCGGAGGGCGCCAAGAGTGAAAAAAGGTGCTTTTGAGGCTAGAGTCCGCAGGAAAGCAGAGAGGGCCAAATTGTGTGGGGCATTTGAAGGGGTTCCAGGAGGCAGTGAGGACCAGCATCACTTTTCCCCGCTGGCACCTTTGCTGTGGCAGCAAAAGCTGGACGTTTGTCTTTTTTTCTCCGGAGGGCGCCAAGAGTGAAAAAAGGTGCTTTTGAGGATAGAGTGCGCAGGAAAGCAGAGAGGGCCAAATTGTGTGGGGCATTTGAAGGGGTTCCAGGAGGCAGTGAGGACCAGCATCACTTTTCCCCGCTGGCACTTTTGCTGTAGCAGCAAAAGCTGGACGTTTGTCTTTTTTGATCCAAACAGCGGCGAAAGTGAAAAAAGGTGCTTTTGAGGCTAGAGTGCGCAGGAAAGCAGATAGGGCCAAATTGCCTGGGGCATTTGAAGGGGTTCCAGGAGGCAGTGAGGACCAGCATGACTTTTCCCCGCTGGCACCTTTGCTGTGGCAGCAAAAGCTGGACGTTTGTCTTTTTTGCTCCGGAGGGCGCCAAGAGTGAAAAAAGGTGCTTTTGAGGCTAGAGTCCGCAGGGAAGCAGATAGGGCCAAATTGTGTGGGGCATTTGAAGGGGTTCCAGGAGGCAGTGAGGACCAGCATCACTTTTCACCGCTGGCACCTTTGCTGTGGCAGCAAAAGCTGGACGTTTGTCTTTTTTGCTCCAAACAGCGGCGAAAGTGAAAAAAGGTGCTTTTGAGGATAGAGTGCGCAGGAAAGCAGAGAGGGCCAAATTGTCTGGGGCATTTGAAGGGGTTCCAGGAGGCAGTGAGGACCAGCATCACTTTTCCCCGCTGGCACCTTTGCTGTAGCAGCAAAAGCTGGACGTTTGCCTTTTTTGCTCCGGAGGGCGCCAAGAGTGAAAAAAGGTGCTTTTAAGGATAGTGTCCGCAGGAAAGCAGAGAGGGCCAAATTGTGTGGGGCATTTGAAGGGGTTCCAGGAGGCAGTGAGGACCAGCATCACTTTTCCCCGCTGGCACCTTTGCTGTAGCAGCAAAAGCTGGACGTTTTTCTTTTTTGATCCAAACAGCGGCGAAAGTGAAAAAAGGTGCTATTGAGGCTAGAGTGCGCAGGAAAGCAGAGAGGGCCAAATTGTGTGGGGCATTTGAAGGGGTTCCAGGAGGCAGTGAGGACCAGCATCACTTTTCCCCGCTGGCACCTTTGCTGTGGCAGCAAAAGCTGGACGTTTGTCTTTTTTGCTCCGGAGGGCGCCAAGAGTGAAAAAAGGTGCTTTTGAGGATAGTGTCCGCAGGAAAGCAGAGAGGGCCAAATTGTGTGGGGCATTTGAAGGGGTTCCAGGAGGCAGTGAGGACCAGCATCACTTTTCCCCGCTGGCACCTTTGCTGTAGCAGCAAAAGCTGGACGTTTGTCTTTTTTGATCCAAACAGCGGCGAAAGTGAAAAAAGGTGCTTTTGAGGCTAGAGTGCGCAGGAAAGCAGAGAGGGCCAAATTGTGTGGGGCATTTGAAGGGGTTCCAGGAGGCAGTGAGGACCAGCATCACTTTTCCCTGCTGGCACCTTTGCTGTGGCAGCAAAAGATGGACGTTTGTCTTTTTTGCTCTGGAGGGCGCCAAGAGTGAAAAAAGGTGCTTTTGAGGATAGAGTCCGCAGGGAAGCAGAGAGGGCCAAATTGTGTGGGGCATTTGAAGGGGTTCCAGGAGGCAGTGAGGACCAGCATCACTTTTCCCCGCTGGCACCTTTGCTGTGGCAGCAAAAGCTGGACGTTTGTCTTTTTTGCTCCGGAGGGCGCCAAGAGTGAAAAAAGGTGCTTTTGAGGCTAGAGTCCGCAGAAAAGCAGAGAGGGCCAAATTGTGTGGGGCATTTGAAGGGGTTCCTGGAGGCAGTTAGGACCAGCATCACTTTTCGCTGCTGGCAGCATTGCTGTGGCAGCAAAAGCTGGACGTTTGTCTTTTTTGCTCCGCAGGGCGCCAAGAGTGAAAAAAGGTGCTTTTGAGGATAGTGTCCGCAGGAAAGCAGAGAGGGCCAAATTGTGTGGGGCATTTGAAGTGGTTCCAGGAGGCAGTGAGAAGCAGCATCACTTTTCCCCGCTGGCACCTTTGCTGTGGCAGCAAAAGCTGGACGTTTGTCTTTTTTGCTCCGGAGGGCGCCAAGAGTGAAAAAAGGTGCTTTTGAGGCTAGAGTCCGCAGGGAAGCAGAGAGGGCCAAATTGTGTGGGGCATTTGAAGGGGTTCCAGGAGGCAGTGAGGACCAGCATCACTTTTCCCCGCTGGCACCTTTGCTGTGGCAGCAAAAGCTGGACGTTTGTCTTTTTTGCTCCAAACAGCGGCGAAAGTGAAAAAAGGTGCTTTTGAGGATAGAGTGCGCAGGAAAGCAGAGAGGGCCAAATTGTGTGGGGCATTTGAAGGGGTTCCAGGAGGCAGTGAGGACCAGCATCACTTTTCCCCACTGGCACTTTTGCTGTAGCAGCAAAAGCTGGACGTTTTTCTTTTTTGCTCCAAACAGCGGCGAAAATGAAAAAAGGTACTATTGAGGCTAGATTGCGCAGGAAAGCAGAGAGGGCCAAATTGTGTGGGGCATTTGAAGGGGTTCCAGGAGGCAGTGAGGACCAGCATGACTTTTCCCCGCTGGCACCTTTGCTGTGGCAGCAAAAGCTGGACGTTTGTCTTTTTTGCTCCGGAGGGCGCCAAGAGTGAAAAAAGGCGCTTTTGAGGCTAGAGTGCGCAGGAAAGCAGAGAGGGCCAAATTGTGTGGAGCATTTGAAGGGGTTCCAGGAGGCAGTGAGGACCAGCATCACTTTTCGCCGCTGGCACCATTGTTGTGGCAGCAAAAGCTGGACGTTTCTTTTTTGCTCCGGAGGGCGCCAAGAGTGAAAAAAGGTGCTTTTGAGGCTAGAGTCCGCAGGAAAGCAGAGAGGGCCAAATTGTGTGGGGCATTTGAAGGGGTTCCAGGAGGCAGTGAGGACCAGCATCACTTTTCGCTGCTGGCACCATTGCTTTGGCAGCAAAAGCTGGACGTTTGTATTTTTTGCTCCGCAGGGCGCCAAGAGTGAAAAAAGGTGCTTTTGAGGATAGTGTCCGCAGGAAAGCAGAGAGGGCCAAATTGGGGGAGGCATTTGAAGGGGTTCCAGGAGGCAGTGAGAAGCAGCATCACTTTTCCCCGCTGGCACCTTTGCTGTGGCAGCAAAAGCTGGACGTTTGTCTTTTTTGCTCCGGAGGGCGCCAAGAGTGAAAAAAGGTGCTTTTGAGGCTAGAGTCCGCAGGGAAGCAGAGAGGGCCAAATTGTGTGGGGCATTTGAAGGGGTTCCAGGAGGCAGTGAGGACCAGCATCACTTTTCCCCGCTGGCACCTTTGCTGTGGCAGCAAAAGCTGGACGTTTGTCTTTTTTGCTCCAAACAGCGGCGAAAGTGAAAAAAGGTGCTTTTGAGGATAGAGTGCGCAGGAAAGCAGAGAGGGCCAAATTGTGTGGGGCATTTGAAGGGGTTCCAGGAGGCAGTGAGGACCAGCATGACTTTTCCCCGCTGGCACCTTTGCTGTGGCAGCAAAAGCTGGACGTTTGTCTTTTTTGCTCCGCAGGGCACCAAGAGTGAAAAAAGGCGCTTTTGAGGCTAGAGTGCGCAGGAAAGCAGAGAGGGCCAAATTGTGTGCAGCATTTGAAGGGGTTCCAGGAGGCAGTGAGGACCAGCATCACTTTTCCCCGGTGGCACCTTTGCTGTGGCAGCAAAAGCTGGACGTTTGTCTTTTTTGCTCCGGAGGGCGCCAAGAGTGAAAAAAGGTGCTTTTGAGGCTAGAGTCCGCAGGGAAGCAGAGAGGGCCAAATTGTGTGGGGCATTTGAAGGGGTTCCAGGAGGCAGTGAGGACCAGCATCACTTTTCCCCGCTGGCACCTTTGCTGTGGCAGCAAAAGCTGGACGTTTGTCTTTTTTGCTCCGCAGGGCGCCAAGAGTGAAAAAAGGTGCTTTTGAGGCTAGAGTCCGCAGGGAAGCAGAGAGGGCCAAATTGCCTGGGGCATTTGAAGGGGTTCCAGGAGGCAGTGAGGACCAGCATCACTTTTCCCCGCTGGCACCTTTGCTGTGGCAGCAAAAGCTGGACGTTTGTCTTTTTTGCTCCGGAGGGCGCCAAGAGTGAAAAAAGGTGCTTTTGAGGCTAGAGTCCGCAGGGAAGCAGAGAGGGCCAAATTGTGTGGGGCATTTGAAGGGGTACCAGGAGCCAGTGAGGACCAGCATCACTTTTCCCCGCTGGCACCTTTGCTGTGGCAGCAAAAGCTGGACGTTTTTCTTTTTTGCTCCAAACAGCGGCGAAAGTGAAAAAAGGTGCTTTTGAGGATAGAGTGCGCAGGGAAGCAGAGAGGGCCAAATTGTGTGGGGCATTTGAAGGGGTTCCAGGAGGCAGTGAGGACCAGCATCACTTTTCCCCGCTGGCACCTTTGCTGTGGCAGCAAAAGCTGGACGTTTGTCTTTTTTGCTCCGGAGGGCGCCAAGAGTGAAAAAAGGTGCTTTTGAGGCTAGAGTGCGCAGGAAAGCAGAGAGGGCCAAATTGTGTGGGGCATTTGAAGGGGTTCCAGGAGTCAGTGAGGACCAGCATGACTTTTCCCCGCTGGCACCTTTGCTGTGGCAGCAAAAGCTGGACGTTTGTCTTTTTTTCTCCGGAGGGCGCCAAGAGTGAAAAAAGGTGCTTTTGAGGCTAGAGTGCGCAGGAAAGCAGAGAGGGCCAAATTGCCTGGGGCATTTGAAGGGGTTCCAGAAGGCAGTGAGGACCAGCATGACTTTTCCCCGCTGGCACCTTTGCTGTGGCAGCAAAAGCTGGACGTTTGTCTTTTTTGCTCCAAACAGCGGCGAAAGTGAAAAAAGGTGCTATTGAGGCTAGATTGCGCAGGAAAGCAGAGAGGGCCAAATTGTGTGGGGCATTTGAAGGGGTTCCAGGAGTCAGTGAGAACCAGCATCACTTTTCCCCGCTGGCACCTTTGCTGTGGCAGCAAAAGCTGGACGTTTGTCTTTTTTGCTCCAAACAGCGGCGAAAATGAAAAAAGGTGCTTTTGAGGCTAGAGTGCACAGGAAAGCAGAGAGGGCCAAATTGTGTGGGGCATTTGAAGGGGTTGCAGGAGGCAGTGAGGACCAGCATCACTTTTCCCCGCTGGCACCTTTGCTGTGGCAGCAAAAGCTGGACGTTTGTCTTTTTTGCTCCGGAGGGCGCCAAGAGTGAAAAAAGGTGCTTTTGAAGCTAGAGTGCGCAGGAAAGCAGAGAGGGCCAAATTGTGTGGGGCATTTGAAGGGGTTCCAGGAGGCAGTGAGGACCAGCATCACTTTTCCCCGCTGGCACCTTTGCTGTGGCAGCAAAAGCTGGACGTTTGTCTTTTTTTCTCCGGAGGGCGCCAAGAGTGAAAAAAGGTGCTTTTGAGGATAGAGTGCGCAGGAAAGCAGAGAGGGCCAAATTGTGTGGGGCATTTGAAGGGGTTCCAGGAGGCAGTGAGGACCAGCATCACTTTTCCCCGCTGGCACTTTTGCTGTAGCAGCAAAAGCTGGACGTTTGTCTTTTTTGATCCAAACAGCGGCGAAAGTGAAAAAAGGTGCTTTTGAGGCTAGAGTGCGCAGGAAAGCAGAGAGGGCCAAATTGTGTGGGGCATTTGAAGGGGTTCCAGGAGGCAGTGAGGACCAGCATGACTTTTCCCCGCTGGCACCTTTGCTGTGGCAGCAAAAGCTGGACGTTTGTCTTTTTTGCTCCGGAGGGCGCCAAGAGTGAAAAAAGGTGCTTTTGAGGCTAGAGTCCGCAGGGAAGCAGATAGGGCCAAATTGCCTGGGGCATTTGAAGGGGTTCCAGGAGCAGTGAGGACCAGCATGACTTTTCCCCGCTGGCACCTTTGCTGTGGCAGCAAAAGCTGGACGTTTGTCTTTTTTGCTCCGGAGGGCGCCAAGAGTGAAAAAAGGTGCTTTTGAGGCTAGAGTCCGCAGGGAAGCAGATAGGGCCAAATTGCCTGGGGCATTTGAAGGGGTTCCAGGAGGCAGTGAGGACCAGCATCACTTTTCACCGCTGGCACCTTTGCTGTGGCAGCAAAAGCTGGACGTTTGTCTTTTTTGCTCCAAACAGCGGCGAAAGTGAAAAAAGGTGCTTTTGAGGATAGAGTGCGCAGGAAAGCAGAGAGGGCCAAATTGTCTGGGGCATTTGAAGGGGTTCCAGGAGGCAGTGAGGACCAGCATCACTTTTCCCCGCTGGCACCTTTGCTGTAGCAGCAAAAGCTGGACGTTTGCCTTTTTTGCTCCGGAGGGCGCCAAGAGTGAAAAAAGGTGCTTTTAAGGATAGTGTCCGCAGGAAAGCAGAGAGGGCCAAATTGTGTGGGGCATTTGAAGGGGTTCCAGGAGGCAGTGAGGACCAGCATCACTTTTCCCCGCTGGCACCTTTGCTGTAGCAGCAAAAGCTGGACGTTTTTCTTTTTTGATCCAAACAGCGGCGAAAGTGAAAAAAGGTGCTATTGAGGCTAGAGTGCGCAGGAAAGCAGAGAGGGCCAAATTGTGTGGGGCATTTGAAGGGGTTCCAGGAGGCAGTGAGGACCAGCATCACTTTTCCCCGCTGGCACCTTTGCTGTGGCAGCAAAAGCTGGACGTTTGTCTTTTTTGCTCCGGAGGGCGCCAAGAGTGAAAAAAGGTGCTTTTGAGGATAGTGTCCGCAGGAAAGCAGAGAGGGCCAAATTGTGTGGGGCATTTGAAGGGGTTCCAGGAGGCAGTGAGGACCAGCATCACTTTTCCCCGCTGGCACCTTTGCTGTAGCAGCAAAAGCTGGACGTTTGTCTTTTTTGCTCCAAACAGCGGCGAAAGTGAAAAAAGGTGCTTTTGAGGCTAGAGTGCGCAGGAAAGCAGAGAGGGCCAAATTGTGTGGGGCATTTGAAGGGGTTCCAGGAGGCAGTGAGGACCAGCATCACTTTTCCCTGCTGGCACCTTTGCTGTGGCAGCAAAAGATGGACGTTTGTCTTTTTTGCTCTGGAGGGCGCCAAGAGTGAAAAAAGGTGCTTTTGAGGATAGAGTCCGCAGGGAAGCAGAGAGGGCCAAATTGTGTGGGGCATTTGAAGGGGTTCCAGGAGGCAGTGAGGACCAGCATCACTTTTCCCCGCTGGCACCTTTGCTGTGGCAGCAAAAGCTGGACGTTTGTCTTTTTTGCTCCGGAGGGCGCCAAGAGTGAAAAAAGGTGCTTTTGAGGCTAGAGTCCGCAGGGAAGCAGAGAGGGCCAAATTGTGTGGGGCATTTGAAGGGGTTCCAGGAGGCAGTGAGGACCAGCATCACTTTTCCCCGCTGGCACCTTTGCTGTGGCAGCAAAAGCTGGACGTTTGTCTTTTTTGCTCCGCAGGGCGCCAAGAGTGAAAAAAGGTGCTTTTGAGGCTAGAGTCCGCAGGGAAGCAGAGAGGGCCAAATTGTCTGGGGCATTTGAAGGGGTTCCAGGAGGCAGTGAGGACCAGCATCACTTTTCCCCGCTGGCACCTTTGCTGTAGCAGCAAAAGCTGGACGTTTGTCTTTTTTGCTCCGGAGGGCGCCAAGAGTGAAAAAAGGTGCTTTTGAGGCTAGAGTCCGCAGGGAAGCAGAGAGGGCCAAATTGTGTGGGGCATTTGAAGGGGTTCCAGGAGGCAGTGAGGACCAGCATCACTTTTCCCCGCTGGCACCTTTGCTGTGGCAGCAAAAGCTGGACGTTTGTCTTTTTTGCTACAAACAGCGGCGAAAGTGAAAAAAGGTGCTTTTGAGGATAGAGTGCGCAGGAAAGCAGAGAGGGCCAAATTGTGTGGGGCATTTGAAGGGGTTCCAGGAGGCAGTGAGGACCAGCATCACTTTTCCCCGCTGGCACTTTTGCTGTAGCAGCAAAAGCTGGACGTTTTTCTTTTTTGCTCCAAACAGCGGCGAAAATGAAAAAAGGTACTATTGAGGCTAGATTGCGCAGGAAAGCAGAGAGGGCCAAATTGTGTGGGGCATTTGAAGGGGTTCCAGGAGGCAGTGAGGACCAGCATGACTTTTCCCCGCTGGCACCTTTGCTGTGGCAGCAAAAGCTGGACGTTTGTCTTTTTTGCTCCGGAGGGCGCCAAGAGTGAAAAAAGGCGCTTTTGAGGCTAGAGTGCGCAGGAAAGCAGAGAGGGCCAAATTGTGTGGAGCATTTGAAGGGGTTCCAGGAGGCAGTGAGGACCAGCATCACTTTTCGCCGCTGGCACCATTGTTGTGGCAGCAAAAGCTGGACGTTTGTATTTTTTGCTCCGCAGGGCGCCAAGAGTGAAAAAAGGTGCTTTTGAGGATAGTGTCCGCAGGAAAGCAGAGAGGGCCAAATTGGGGGAGGCATTTGAAGGGGTTCCAGGAGGCAGTGAGAAGCAGCATCACTTTTCCCCGCTGGCACCTTTGCTGTGGCAGCAAAAGCTGGACGTTTGTCTTTTTTGCTCCGGAGGGCGCCAAGAGTGAAAAAAGGTGCTTTTGAGGCTAGAGTCCGCAGGGAAGCAGAGAGGGCCAAATTGTGTGGGGCATTTGAAGGGGTTCCAGGAGGCAGTGAGGACCAGCATCACTTTTCCCCGCTGGCACCTTTGCTGTGGCAGCAAAAGCTGGACGTTTGTCTTTTTTGCTCCAAACAGCGGCGAAAGTGAAAAAAGGTGCTTTTGAGGATAGAGTGCGCAGGAAAGCAGAGAGGGCCAAATTGTGTGGGGCATTTGAAGGGGTTCCAGGAGGCAGTGAGGACCAGCATCACTTTTCCCCGCTGGCACCTTTGCTGTGGCAGCAAAAGCTGGACGTTTGTCTTTTTTGCTCCGCAGGGCACCAAGAGTGAAAAAAGGCGCTTTTGAGGCTAGAGTGCGCAGGAAAGCAGAGAGGGCCAAATTGTGTGCAGCATTTGAATGGGTTCCAGGAGGCAGTGAGGACCAGCATCACTTTTCCCCGGTGGCACCTTTGCTGTGGCAGCAAAAGCTGGACGTTTGTCTTTTTTGCTCCGGAGGGCGCCAAGAGTGAAAAAAGGTGCTTTTGAGGCTAGAGTCCGCAGGGAAGCAGAGAGGGCAAAATTGCCTGGGGCATTTGAAGGGGTTCCAGGAGGCAGTGAGGACTAGCATCACTTTTCCCCGCTGGCACCTTTGCTGTGGCAGCAAAAGCTGGACGTTTTTCTTTTTTGCTCCAAACAGCGGCGAAAGTGAAAAAAGGTGCTTTTGAGGATAGAGTGCGCAGGAAAGCAGAGAGGGCCAAATTGTGTGGGGCATTTGAAGGGGTTCCAGGAGGCAGTGAGGACCAGCATCACTTTTCCCCGCTGGCATCTTTGCTGTGGCAGCAAAAGATGGACGTTTGTCTTTTTTGCTCCGGTGGGCGCGAAGAGTTAAAAAAGGTGCTTTTGAGGCTAGAGTGCGCAGGAAAGCAGAGAGGGCCAAATTGTGTGGGGCATTTGAAGGGGTTCCAGGAGTCAGTGAGGACCAGCATGACTTTTCCCCGCTGGCACCTTTGCTGTTCAAGCAAAAGCTGGACGTTTGTCTTTTTTGCTCCAAACAGCGGCGAAAGTGAAAAAAGGTGCTATTGAGGCTAGATTGCGCAGGAAAGCAGAGAGGGCCAAATTGCCTGGGGCATTTGAAGGGGTTCCAGGAGTCAGTGAGGACCAGCATGACTTTTCCCCGCTGGCACCTTTGCTGTGGCAGCAAAAGCTGGACGTTTTTCTTTTTTGCTCCAAAGAGCGGCGAAAGTGAAAAAAGGTGCTTTTGAGGATAGAGTGCGCAGGAAAGCAGAGAGGGCCAAATTGTGTGGGGCATTTGAAGGGGTTCCAGGAGGCAGTGAGGACCAGCATCACTTTTCCCCGCTGGCATCTTTGCTGTGGCAGCAAAAGCTGGACGTTTGTCTTTTTTGCTCCGCAGGGCGCCAAGAGTGAAAAAAGGTGCTTTTGAGGCTAGAGTGCGCAGGAAAGTAGAGAGGGCCAAATTGTGTGGGGCATTTGAAGGGGTTCCAGGAGGCAGTGAGGACCAGCATCACTTTTTCCCGCTGGCACCTTTGCTGTGGCAGCAAAAGCTGGACGTTTGTTTTTTTTGCTCCGGAGGGCGCCAAGAGTGAAAAAAGGTGCTTTTGCGGATAGTGTCCGCAGGAAAGCAGAGAGGGCCAAATTGCCTGGGGCATTTGAAGGGGTTCCAGGAGGCAGTGAGGACCAGCATCACTTTTCCCCGCTGGCACCTTTGCTGTAGCAGCAAAAGCTGGACGTTTGTCTTTTTTGATCCAAACAGCGGCGAAAGTGAAAAAAGGTGCTTTTGAGGCTAGAGTCCGCAGGAAAGCAGAGAGGGCCAAATTGTGTGGGGCATTTGAAGGGGTTCCAGGAGGCAGTGAGGACCAGCATGACTTTTCCCCGCTGGCACCTTTGCTGTGGCAGCAAAAGATGGACGTTTGTCTTTTTTGCTCTGGAGGGCGCCAAGAGTGAAAAAAGGTGCTTTTGAGGATAGATTCCGCAGGGAATGAGAGAGGGCCAAATTGTGTGGGGCATTTGAAGGGGTTCCAGGAGGCAGTGAGGACCAGCATCACTTTTCCCCGCTGGCACCTTTGCTGTGGGAGCAAAAGCTGGACGTTTGTCTTTTTTGCTCCGGAGGGCGCCAAGAGTGAAAAAAGGTGCTTTTGAAGCTAGAGTGCGCAGGAAAGCAGAGAGGGCCAAATTGTGTGGGGCATTTGAAGGGGTTCCAGGAGGCAGTGAGGACCAGCATCACTTTTCCCCGCTGGCACCTTTGCTGTGGCAGCAAAAGCTGGACGTTTGTCTTTTTTGCTCCGGAGGGCGCCAAGAGTGAAAAAAGGTGCTTTTGAGGATAGTGTCCGCAGGAAAGCAGAGAGGGCCAAATTGTGTGGGGCATTTGAAGGGGTTCCAGGAGGCAGTGAGGACCAGCATCACTTTTCCCCGCTGGCACCTTTGCTGTGGCAGCAATAGATGGACGTTTGTCTTTTTTGCTCTGGAGGGCGCCAAGAGTGAAAAAAGGTGCTTTTGAGGCTAGAGTCCGCAGGGAAGCAGAGAGGGCCAAATTGTGTGGGGCATTTGAAGGGGTTCCAGGAGGCAGTGAGGACCAGCATCACTTTTCCCCGCTGGCACCTTTGCTGTGGCAGCAAAAGCTGGACGTTTGTCTTTTTTGCTCCGGAGGGCGCCAAGAGTGAAAAAAGGTGCTTTTGAGGCTAGAGTCCGCAGGGAAGCAGAGAGGGCCAAATTGTGTGGGGCATTTGAAGGGGTTCCAGGAGGCAGTGAGGACCAGCATCACTTTTCCCCGCTGGCACCTTTGCTGTGGCAGCAAAAGCTGGACGTTTGTCTTTTTTGCTCCGCAGGGCGCCAAGAGTGAAAAAAGGTGCTTTTGAGGCTAGAGTCCGCAGGAAAGCAGAGAGGGCCAAATTGTGTGGGGCATTTGAAGGGGTTCCAGGAGGCAGTGAGGACCAGCATCACTTTTCCCCGCTGGCACCTTTGCTGTAGCAGCAAAAGCTGGACGTTTGTCTTTTTTGCTCCAAACAGCGCCGAAAGTGATAAAAGGTGCTTTTGAGGCTAGAGTGCGCAGGAAAGCAGAGAGGGCCAAATTGTGTGGGGCATTTGAAGGGGTTCCAGGAGGCAGTGAGGACCAGCATCACTTTTCCCCGCTGGCACCTTTGCTGTGGCAGCAAAAGCTGGACGTTTGTCTTTTTTGCTCCGGAGGGCGCCAAGAGTGAAAAAAGGTGCTTTTGAGGCTAGAGTCCGCAGGAAAGCAGAGAGGGCCAAATTGTGTGGGGCATTTGAAGGGGTTCCAGGAGGCAGTGAGGACCAGCATCACTTTTCGCTGCTGGCACCATTGCTGTGGCAGCAAAAGCTGGACGTTTGTCTTTTTTGCTCCGCAGGGCGCCAAGAGTGAAAAAAGGTGCTTTTGAGGATAGTGTCCGCAGGAAAGCAGAGAGGGCCAAATTGTGTGGGGCATTTGAAGGGGTTCCAGGAGGCAGTGAGGACCAGCATCACTTTTCCCCGCTGGCACCTTTGCTGTGGCAGCAAAAGCTGGACGTTTTTCTTTTTGCTCCAAACAGCGCCGAAAGTGAAAAAAGGTGCTTTTGAGGCTAGAGTGCGCAGGAAAGCAGAGAGGGCCAAATTGTGTGGGGCATTTGAAGGGGTTCCAGGAGGCAGTGAGGACCAGCATCACTTTTCCCCGCTGGCACCTCTGCTGTAGCAGCAAAAGCTGGACGTTTGCCTTTTTTGCTCCGGAGGGCGCCAAGAGTGAAAAATGTGCTTTTGCGGATAGTGTCCGCAGGAAAGCAGAGAGGGCCAAATTGTGTGGGGCATTTGAAGGGGTTTTAGGAGGCAGTGAGGACCAGCATCACTTTTCCCCGCTGGCACCTTTGCTGTAGCAGCAAAAGCTGGACGTTTGTCTTTTTTGCTCCAAACAGCGGCGAAAGTGAAAAAAGGTGCTTTTGAGGCTAGAGTGCGCAGGAAAGCAGAGAGGGCCAAATTGTCTGGGGCATTTGAAGGGGTTCCAGGAGGCAGTGAGGACCAGCATCACTTTTCCCCGCTGGCACCTTTGCTGTGGCAGCAAAAGCTGGACGTTTGTCTTTTTTGCTCTGGAGGGCGCCAAGAGTGAAAAAAGGTGCTTTTGAGGCTAGAGTGCGCAGGAAAGCAGAGAGGACCAAATTGTGTGGGGCATTTGAAGGGGTTCCAGGAGTCAGTGAGGACCAGCATCACTTTTCCCCGCTGGCACCTTTGCTGTGGCAGCAAAAGCTGGACGTTTGTCTTTTTTGCTCCGGAGGGCGCCAAGAGTGAAAAAAGGTGCTTTTGAGGCTAGAGTGCGCAGGAAAGCAGAGAGGGCCAAATTGTGTGGGGCATTTGAAGGGGTTCCAGGAGGCAGTGAGGACCAGCATCACTTTTCCCCGCTGGCACCTTTGCTGTGGCAGCAAAAGCTGGACGTTTGTCTTTTTTGCTCCGGAGAGCGCCAAGAGTGAAAAAAGGTGCTTTTGAAGATAGTGTCCGCAGGAAAGCAGAGAGGGCCAAATTGTGTGGGGCATTTGAAGGGGTTCCAGGAGGCAGTGAGGACCAGCATCACTTTTCCCCGCTGGCACCTTTGCTGTAGCAGCAAAAGCTGGACGTTTGACTTTTTTGATCCAAACAGCGGCGAAAGTGAAAAAAGGTGCTTTTGAGGCTAGATTGCGCAGGAAAGCAGAGAGGGCCAAATTGTGTGGGGCATTTGAAGGGGTTCCATGAGGCAGTGAGGACCAGCATCACTTTTCCCCGCTGGCACCTTTGCTGTGGCAGCAAAAGCTGGACGTTTGTCTTTTTTGCTCCGGAGGGCGCCAAGAGTGAAAAAAGGTGCTTTTGAGGCTAGAGTGCGCAGGAAAGCAGAGAGGGCCAAATTGTGTGGGGCATTTGAAGGGGTTCCAGGAGGCAGTGAGGACCAGCATCACTTTTCGCTGCTGACACCATTGCTGTGGCAGCAAAAGCTGGACGTTTGTCTTTTTTGCTCCGCAGGGCGCCAAGAGTGAAAAAAGGTGCTTTTGAGGATAGTGTCCGCAGGAAAGCAGAGAGGGCCAAATTGTGTGGGGCATTTGAAGGGGTTCCAGGAGGCAGTGAGAAGCAGCATCACTTTTCCCTGCTGGCACCTTTGCTGTGGCAGCAAAAGCTGGACGTTTGTCTTTTTTGCTCCCGAGCGCGCCAAGAGTGAAAAAAGGTTCTTTTGAGGCTAGAGTCCGCAGGGAAGCAGAGAGGGCCAAATGGCCTGGGGCATTTGAAGGGGTTCCAGGAGGCAGTGAGGACCAGCATCACTTTTCCCCGCTGGCACCTTTGCTGTGGCAGCAAAAGCTGGACGTTTGTCTTTTTTGCTCCAAACAGCGGCGAAAGTGAAAAAAGGTGCTTTTGAGGATAGAGTGCGCAGGAAAGTAGAGAGGGCCAAATTGTGTGGGGCATTTGAAGGGGTTCCAGGAGGCAGTGAGGACCAGCATCACTTTTCCCCGCTGGCACCTTTGCTGTAGCAGCAAAAGATGGACGTTTGTCTTTTTTGCTCCAAACAGCGGCGAAAGTGAAAAAAGGTGCTATTGAGGCTAGATTGCGCAGGAAAGCAGAGAGGGCCAAATTGTGTGGGGCATTTGAAGGAGTTCCAGGAGGCAGTGAGGACCAGCATCACTTTTCCCCGCTGGCACCTTTGCTGTGGCAGCAAAAGCTGGACGTTTGTCTTTTTTGCTCCACAGGGCGCCAAGAGTGAAAAAAGGCGCTTTTGAGGATAGAGTGCGCAGGAAAGCAGAGAGGGCCAAATTGTGTGGAGCATTTGAAGGGGTTCCAGTAGGCAGTGAGGACCAGCATCACTTTTCCCCACTGGCACCTTTGCTGTGGCAGCAAAAGCTGGACATTTGTCTTTTTTGCTCCGGAGGGCGCCAAGAGTGAAAAAAGGTGCTTTTGAGGCTAGAGTCCGCAGGAAAGCAGAGAGGGCCAAATTTGTGTGGGGCATTTGAAGGGGTTCCAGGAGGCAGTGAGGACCAGCATCACTTTTTCCCGCTGGCACCTTTGCTGTGGCAGCAAAAGCTGGACGTTTGTTTTTTTTGCTCCGGAGGGCGCCAAGAGTGAAAAAAGGTGCTTTTGCGGATAGTGTCCGCAGGAAAGCAGAGAGGGGCCAAATTGCCTGGGGCATTTGAAGGGGTTCCAGGAGGCAGTGAGGACCAGCATCACTTTTCCCCGCTGGCACCTTTGCTGTAGCAGCAAAAGCTGGACGTTTGTCTTTTTTTGATCCAAACAGCGGCGAAAGTGAAAAAAGGTGCTTTTGAGGCTAGAGTCCGCAGGAAAGCAGAGAGGGCCAAATTGTGTGGGGCATTTGAAGGGGTTCCAGGAGGCAGTGAGGACCAGCATGACCTTTTCCCCGCTGGCACCTTTGCTGTGGCAGCAAAAGATGGACTGTTTGTCTTTTTTGCTCTGGAGGGCGCAAGAGTGAAAAAAGGTGCTTTTGAGGATAGATTCCGCAGGGAATGAGAGAGGGCCAAATTGTGTGGGGCATTTGAAGGGGTTCCAGGAGGCAGTGAGGACCAGCATCACTTTCCCCGCTGGCACCTTTGCTGTGGGAGCAAAAGCTGGACGTTTGTCTTTTTGCTCCGGAGGGCGCCAAGAGTGAAAAATGGTGCTTTTGAAGCTAGAGTGCGCAGGAAAGCAGGAGGGCCAAATTGTGTGGGGCATTTGAAGGGGTTCCAGGAGGCAGTGAGGACCAGCATCACTTTTCCCCGCTGGCACCTTTGCTGTGGCAGCAAAAGCTGGACGTTTGTCTTTTTTGCTCCGGAGGGCGCCAAGAGTGGAAAAAAGTCCTTTGAGGATAGTGTCCGCAGGAAAGCAGAGAGGGCCAAATTGTGTGGGGCATTTGAAGGGGTTCCAGGAGGCAGTGAGGACCAGCATCACTTTTCCCCGCTGGCACCTTTGCTGTGGCAGCAATAGATGGACGTTTGTCTTTTTTGCTCTGGAGGGCGCCAAGAGTGAAAAAAGGTGCTTTTGAGGCTAGAGTCCGCAGGGAAGCAGAGAGGGCCAAATTGTGTGGGCATTTGAAGGGGTTCCAGGAGGCAGTGAGGACCAGCATCACTTTCCCGCTGGCACCTTTGCTGTGGCAGCAAAAGCTGGACGTTTGTCTTTTTTGCTCCGGAAGGGCAGCCAAGAGTGAAAAAGGTGCTTTTGAGGCTAGAGTCCGCAGGGAAGCAGAGAGGGCCAAATTGTGTGGGGCATTTGAAGGGGTTCCAGGAGGCAGTGAGGACCAGCATCACTTTTCCCCGCTGGCACCTTTGCTGTGGCAGCAAAAGCTGGACGTTTGTCTTTTTTGCTCCGGAGGGCGCCAAGAGTGAAAAAAGGTGCTTTTGAGGCTAGAGTCCGCAGGAAAGCAGAGAGGGCCAAATGTGTGGGCATTTGAAGGGGGTTCCAGGAGGCAGTGAGGACCAGCATCACTTTTCCCCGCTGGCACCTTTGCTGTAGCAGCAAAAGCTGGACGTTTGTCTTTTTTGCTCCAAACGCGCCGAAAGTGATAAAAGGTGCTTTTGAGGCTAGAGTGCGCAGGAAAGCAGAGAGGGCCAAATTGTGTGGGGCATTTGAAGGGGTTCCAGGAGGCAGTGAGGACCAGCATCACTTTTCCCCGCTGGCACCTTTGCTGTGGCAGCAAAAGCTGGACGTTTGTCTTTTTTGCTCCGGAGGGCGCCAAGAGTGAAAAAGGTGCTTTGAGGCTAGAGTCCGCAGGGAAAGCAGAGAGGGCCAAATTGTGTGGGGCATTTGAAGGGGTTCCAGGAGGCAGTGAGGACCAGCATCACTTTTCGCTGCTGGCACCATTGCTGTGGCAGCAAAAGCTGGACGTTTGTCTTTTTGCTCCGCAGGGCGCCAAGAGTGAAAAAAGGTGCTTTTGAGGATAGTGTCCGCAGGAAAGCAGAGAGGGCAAATTGTGTGGGGCATTTGAAGGGGTTCCAGGAGGCAGTGAGGACCAGCATCACTTTTCCCCGCTGGCACCTTTGCTGTGGCAGCAAAAGCTGGACGTTTTTCTTTTTGCTCCAAACAGCGCCGAAAGTGAAAAAAGGTGCTTTTGAGGCTAGAGTGCGCAGGAAAGCAGAGAGGGCCAAATTGTGTGGGGCATTTGAAGGGGTTTCCAGGAGGCATGAGGACCAGCATCACTTTTCCCCGCTGGCACCTCTGCTGTAAGCAGCAAAAGCTGGACGTTTGCCTTTTTGCTCCGGAGGGCGCCAAGAGTGAAAAATGTGCTTTTGCGGATAGTGTCCGCAGGAAAGCAGAGAGGGCCAAATTGTGTGGGGCATTTGAAGGGGTTTTAGGAGGCAGTGAGGACCAGCATCACTTTTCCCCGCTGGCACCTTTGCTGTAGCAGCAAAAGCTGGACGTTTGTCTTTTTTGCTCCAAACAGCGGCGAAAGTGAAAAAGGTGCTTTTGAGGCTAGTGTGCGCAGGAAAGCAGAGAGGGCCAAATTGTCTGGGGCATTTGAAGGGGTTCCAGGAGGCAGTGAGGACCAGCATCACTTTTCCCCGCTGGCACCTTTGCTGTGGCAGCAAAAGCTGGACGTTTTGTCTTTTTTGCTCTGGAGGGCGCCAAGAGTGAAAAAAAGGTGCTTTTGAGGCTAGAGTGCGCAGGAAAGCAGAGAGGACCAAATTGTGTGGGGCATTTGAGGGGTCCAGGAGTCAGTGAGGACCAGCATCACTTTTCCCCGCTGGCACCTTTGCTGTGGCAGCAAAAGCTGGACGTTTGTCTTTTTTGCTCCGGAGGGCGCCAAGAGTGAAAAAAGGTGCTTTTGAGGCTAGAGTGCGCAGGAAAGCAGAGAGGGCCAAATTGTGTGGGGCATTTGAAGGGGTCCAGGAGGCAGTGAGGACCAGCATCACTTTTCCCCGCTGGCACCTTTGCTGTGGCAGCAAAAGCTGGACGTTTGTCTTTTTTGCTCCGAGAGCGCCAAGAGTGAAAAAAGGTGCTTTGAAGATAGTGTCCGCAGGAAAGCAGAGAGGGCCAAATTGTGGGGGCATTTGAAGGGGTTCCAGGAGGCAGTGAGGACCAGCATCACTTTCCCCGCTGGCACCTTTGCTGTAGCAGAAAAGCTGGACGTTTGACTTTTTTGATCCAAACAGCGGCGAAAGTGAAAAAAGGTGCTTTTGAGGCTAGATTGCGCAGGAAAGCAGAGAGGGCCAAATTGTGTGGGGCATTTGAAGGGGTTCCATGAGGCAGTGAGGACCAGCATCACTTTTCCCCGCTGGCACCTTTGCTGTGGCAGCAAAAGCTGGACGTTTGTCTTTTTTGCTCCGGAGGGCGCCAAGAGTGAAAAAAGGTGCTTTTGAGGCTAGAGTGCGCAGGAAAGCAGAGAGGGCCAAATTGTGTGGGGCATTTGAAGGGGTTCCAGGAGGCAGTGAGGACCAGCATCACTTTTCGCTGCTGACACCATTGCTGTGGCAGCAAAAGCTGGACGTTTGTCTTTTTTGCTCCGCAGGGCGCCAAGAGTGAAAAAAGGTGCTTTTGAGGATAGTGTCCGCAGGAAAGCAGAGAGGGCCAAATTGTGTGGGGCATTTGAAGGGGTCCAGGAGGCAGTGAGAAGCAGCATCACTTTTCCCTGCTGGCACCTTTGCTGTGGCAGCAAAAGCTGGACGTTTGTCTTTTTTGCTCCCGAGCGCGCCAAGAGTGAAAAAAGGTTCTTTTGAGGCTAGAGTCCGCAGGAAGCAGAGAGGGCCAAATGGCCTGGGGCATTTGAAGGGGTTCCAGGAGGCAGTGAGGACCAGCATCACTTTTCCCCGCTGGCACCTTTGCTGTGGCAGCAAAAGCTGGACGTTTGTCTTTTTTGCTCCAAACAGCGGCGAAAGTGAAAAAAAGGTGCTTTTTGAGGATAGAGTGCGCAGGAAAGTAGAGAGGGCCAAATTGTGTGGGGCATTTGAAGGGGTTCCAGGAGGCAGTGAGGACCAGCATCACTTTTCCCGCTGGCACCTTTGCTGTAGCAGCAAAAGATGGACGTTTGTCTTTTTTGCTCCAAACAGCGGCGAAAGTGAAAAAAGGTGCTATTGAGGCTAGATTGCGCAGGAAAGCAGAGAGGGCCAAGGGGCATTTGAAGGAGTTCCAGGAGGCAGTGAGGACCAGCATCACTTTTCCCCGCTGGCACCTTTGCTGTGGCAGCAAAAGCTGGACGTTTGTCTTTTTTGCTCCACAGGGCGCCAAGAGTGAAAAAAGGCGCTTTTGAGGATAGAGTGCGCAGGAAAGCAGAGAGGGCCAAATTGTGTGGAGCATTTGAAGGGGTTCCAGTAGGCAGTGAGGACCAGCATCACTTTTCCCCACTGGCACCTTTGCTGTGGCAGCAAAAGCTGGACATTTGTCTTTTTTGCTCCGGAGGGCGCCAAGAGTGAAAAAAGGTGCTTTTGAGGCTAGAGTCCGCAGGAAAGCAGAGAGGGCCAAATTGTGTGGGGCATTTGAAGGGGTTCCAGGAGGCAGTGAGGACCAGCATCACTTTTCCCCGCTGGCACCTTTGCTGTGGAAGCAAAAGCTGGACGTTTGTCTTTTTTGCTCCGGAGGGCGCCAAGAGTGAAAAAAGGTGCTTTTGAGGATAGTGTCCGCAGGAAAGCAGAGAGGGCCAAATTGTGTGGGGCATTTGAAGGGGTTCCAGGAGGCAGTGAGGACCAGCATCACTTTTCCCCGCTGGCACCTTTGCTGTAGCAGCAAAAGCTGGACGTTTGTCTTTTTTGCTCCAAACAGCGGCGAAAGTGAAAAAAGGTGCTTTTGAGGCTAGATTGCGCAGGAAAGCAGAGAGGGCCAAATTGTGTGGGGCATTTGAAGGGGTTCCATGAGGCAGTGAGGACCAGCATCACTTTTCCCCGCTGGCACCTTTGCTGTGGCAGCAAAAGCTGGACGTTTGTCTTTTTTGCTCCGGAGGGCGCCAAGAGTGAAAAAAGGTGCTTTTGAGGCTAGAGTGCGCAGGAAAGCAGAGAGGGCCAAATTGTGTGGGGCATTTGAAGGGGTTCCAGGAGGCAGTGAGAAGCAGCATCACTTTTCCCTGCTGGCACCTTTGCTGTGGCAGCAAAAGCTGGACGTTTGTCTTTTTTGCTCCCGAGGGCGCCAAGAGTGAAAAAAGGTTCTTTTGAGGCTAGAGTGCGCAGGAAAGCAGAGAGGACCAAATTGTGTGGGGCATTTGAAGGGGTTCCAGGAGGCAGTGAGGACCAGCATCACTTTTCCCCGCTGGCACCTTTGCTGTGGCAGCAAAAGCTGGACGTTTGTCTTTTTTGCTCCAAACAGCGGCGAAAGTGAAAAAAGGTGCTTTTGAGGATAGAGTGCGCAGGAAAGTAGAGAGGGCCAAATTGTGTGGGGCATTTGAAGGGGTTCCAGGAGGCAGTGAGGACCAGCATCACTTTTCCCCGCTGGCACCTTTGCTGTAGCAGCAAAAGCTGGACGTTTGTCTTTTTTGATCCAAACAGCGGCGAAAGTGAAAAAAGGTGCTTTTGAGGCTAGAGTGCGCAGGAAAGCAGAGAGGGCCAAATTGTGTGGGGCATTTGAAGGGGTTCCAGGAGGCAGTGAGGACCAGCATCACTTTTCCCTGCTGGCACCTTTGCTGTGGCAGCAAAAGATGGACGTTTGTCTTTTTTGCTCTGGAGGCGCCAAGAGTGAAAAAAGGTGCTTTTGAGGATAGAGTCCGCAGGGAAGCAGAGAGGGCCAAATTGTGTGGGGCATTTGAAGGGGTTCCAGGAGGCAGTGAGGACCAGCATCACTTTTCCCCGCTGGCACCTTTGCTGTGGCAGCAAAAGCTGGACGTTTGTCTTTTTTGCTCCGGAGGGCGCCAAGAGTGAAAAAAGGTGCTTTTGAGGCTAGAGTCCGCAGAAAAACAGAGAGGGCCAAATTGTGTGGGGCATTTGAAGGGGTTTCCTGGAGGCAGTTAGGACCAGCATCACTTTTCGCTGCTGGCAGCATTGCTGTGGCAGCAAAAGCTGGACGTTTGTCTTTTTTGCTCCGCAGGGCGCCAAGAGTGAAAAAAGGTGCTTTTGAGGATAGTGTCCGCAGGAAAGCAGAGAGGGCCAAATTGTGTGAAGCATTTGAAGTGGTTCCAGGAGGCAGTGAGAAGCAGCATCACTTTTCCCCGCTGGCACCTTTGCGTGGCAGCAAAAGCTGGACGTTTGTCTTTTTTGCTCCGGAGGGCGCCAAGAGTGAAAAAAGGTGCTTTTGAGGCTAGAGTCCGCAGGGAAGCAGAGAGGGCCAAATTGTGTGGGGCATTTGAAGGGGTTCCAGGAGGCAGTGAGGACCAGCATCACTTTTCCCCGCTGGCACCTTTGCTGTGGCAGCAAAAGCTGGACGTTTGTCTTTTTTGCTCCAAACAGCGGCGAAAGTGAAAAAAGGTGCTTTTGAGGATAGAGTACGCAGGAAAGCAGAGAGGGCCAAATTGTGTGGGGCATTTGAAGGGGTTCCAGGAGGCAGTGAGGACCAGCATCACTTTTCCCCGCTGGCACTTTTGCTGTAGCAGCAAAAGCTGGACGTTTTTCTTTTTTGCTCCAAACAGCGGCGATAATGAAAAAAGGTACTATTGAGGCTAGATTGCGCAGGAAAGCAGAGAGGGCCAAATTGTCTGGGGCATTTGAAGGGGTTCCAGGAGGCAGTGAGGACCAGCATCACTTTTCCCCGCTGGCACCTTTGCTGTGGCAGCAAAAGCTGGACGTTTGTCTTTTTTGCTCCGGAGGGCGCCAAGAGTGAAAAAAGGCGCTTTTGAGGCTAGAGTGCGCAGGAAAGCAGAGAGGGCCAAATTGTGTGGAGCATTTGAAGGGGTTCCAGGAGGCAGTAAGGACCAGCATCACTTTTCGCCGCTGGCACCATTGTTGTGGCAGCAAAAGCTGGACGTTTGTCTTTTTTGCTCCGGAGGGCGCCAAGAGTGAAAAAAGGTGCTTTTGAGGCTTGAGTCCGCAGGAAAGCAGAGAGGGCCAAATTGTGTGGGGCATTTGAAGGGGTTCCAGGAGGCAGTGAGGACCAGCATCACTTTTCCCCGCTGGCACCTTTGCTGTGGCAGCAAAAGCTGGACGTTTGTCTTTTTTGCTCCAAACAGCGGCGAAAGTGAAAAAAGGTGCTTTTGAGGATAGAGTGCGCAGGAAAGTAGAGAGGGCCAAATTGTGTGGGGCATTTGAAGGGGTTCCAGGAGGCAGTGAGGACCAGCATCACTTTTCCCCGCTGGCACCTTTGCTGTAGCAGCAAAAGATGGACGTTTGTCTTTTTTGCTCCAAACAGCGGCGAAAGTGAAAAAAGGTGCTATTGAGGCTAGATTGCGCAGGAAAGCAGAGAGGGCCAAATTGTGTGGGGCATTTGAAGGAGTTCCAGGAGGCAGTGAGGACCAGCATCACTTTTCCCCGCTGGCACCTTTGCTGTGGCAGCAAAAGCTGGACGTTTGTCTTTTTTGCTCCACAGGGCGCCAAGAGTGAAAAAAGGCGCTTTTGAGGATAGAGTGCGCAGGAAAGCAGAGAGGGCCAAATTGTGTGGAGCATTTGAAGGGGTTCCAGTAGGCAGTGAGGACCAGCATCACTTTTCCCCACTGGCACCTTTGCTGTGGCAGCAAAAGCTGGACATTTGTCTTTTTTGCTCCGGAGGGCGCCAAGAGTGAAAAAAGGTGCTTTTGAGGCTAGAGTCCGCAGGAAAGCAGAGAGGGCCAAATTGTGTGGGGCATTTGAAGGGGTTCCAGGAGGCAGTGAGGACCAGCATCACTTTTCCCCGCTGGCACCTTTGCTGTAGCAGCAAAAGCTGGACGTTTGTCTTTTTTGATCCAAACAGCGGCGAAAGTGAAAAAAGGTGCTTTTGAGGCTAGATTGCGCAGGAAAGCAGAGAGGGCCAAATTGTGTGGGGCATTTGAAGGGGTTGCATGAGGCAGTGAGGACCAGCATCACTTTTCCCCGCTGGCACCTTTGCTGTGGCAGCAAAAGCTGGACGTTTGTCTTTTTTGCTCCGCAGGGCGCCAAGAGTGAAAAAAGGTGCTTTTGAGGATAGTGTCCGCAGGAAAGCAGAGAGGGCCAAATTGTGTGGGGCATTTGAAGGGGTTCCAGGAGGCAGTGAGGACCAGCATCACTTTTCCCCGCTGGCACCTTTGCTGTAGCAGCAAAAGCTGGACGTTTGTCTTTTTTGATCCAAACAGCGGCGAAAGTGAAAAAAGGTGCTTTTGAGGCTAGATTGCGCAGGAAAGCAGAGAGGGCCAAATTGTGTGGGGCATTTGAAGGGGTTCCATGAGGCAGTGAGGACCAGCATCACTTTTCCCCGCTGGCACCTTTGCTGTGGCAGCAAAAGCTGGACGTTTGTCTTTTTTGCTCCGGAGGGCGCCAAGAGTGAAAAAAGGTGCTTTTGAGGCTAGAGTGCGCAGGAAAGCAGAGAGGGCCAAATTGTGTGGGGCATTTGAAGGGGTTCCAGGAGGCAGTGAGGACCAGCATCACTTTTCGCTGCTGACACCATTGCTGTGGCAGCAAAAGCTGGACGTTTGTCTTTTTTGCTCCGCAGGGCGCCAAGAGTGAAAAAAGGTGCTTTTGAGGATAGTGTCCGCAGGAAAGCAGAGAGGGCCAAATTGTGTGGGGCATTTGAAGGGGTTCCAGGAGGCAGTGAGAAGCAGCATCACTTTTCCCTGCTGGCACCTTTGCTGTGGCAGCAAAAGCTGGACGTTTGTCTTTTTTGCTCCCGAGGGCGCCAAGAGTGAAAAAAGGTTCTTTTGAGGCTAGAGTGCGCAGGAAAGCAGAGAGGGCCAAATTGTGTGGGGCATTTGAAGGGGTTCCAGGAGGCAGTGAGGACCAGCATCACTTTTCCCCGCTGGCACCTTTGCTGTGGCAGCAAAAGCTGGACGTTTGTCTTTTTTGCTCCAAACAGCGGCGAAAGTGAAAAAAGGTGCTTTTGAGGATAGAGTGCGCAGGAAAGTAGAGAGGGCCAAATTGTGTGGGGCATTTGAAGGGGTTCCAGGAGGCAGTGAGGACCAGCATCACTTTTCCCCGCTGGCACCTTTGCTGTAGCAGCAAAAGCTGGACGTTTGTCTTTTTTGATCCAAACAGCGGCGAAAGTGAAAAAAGGTGCTTTTGAGGCTAGAGTGCGCAGGAAAGCAGAGAGGGCCAAATTGTGTGGGGCATTTGAAGGGGTTCCAGGAGGCAGTGAGGACCAGCATCACTTTTCCCTGCTGGCACCTTTGCTGTGGCAGCAAAAGATGGACGTTTGTCTTTTTTGCTCTGGAGGGCGCCAAGAGTGAAAAAAGGTGCTTTTGAGGATAGAGTCCGCAGGGAAGCAGAGAGGGCCAAATTGTGTGGGGCATTTGAAGGGGTTCCAGGAGGCAGTGAGGACCAGCATCACTTTTCCCCGCTGGCACCTTTGCTGTGGCAGCAAAAGCTGGACGTTTGTCTTTTTTGCTCCGGAGGGCGCCAAGAGTGAAAAAAGGTGCTTTTGAGGCTAGAGTCCGCAGAAAAGCAGAGAGGGCCAAATTGTGTGGGGCATTTGAAGGGGTTCCTGGAGGCAGTTAGGACCAGCATCACTTTTCGCTGCTGGCAGCATTGCTGTGGCAGCAAAAGCTGGACGTTTGTCTTTTTTGCTCCGCAGGGCGCCAAGAGTGAAAAAAGGTGCTTTTGAGGATAGTGTCCGCAGGAAAGCAGAGAGGGCCAAATTGTGTGGGGCATTTGAAGTGGTTCCAGGAGGCAGTGAGAAGCAGCATCACTTTTCCCCGCTGGCACCTTTGCTGTGGCAGCAAAAGCTGGACGTTTGTCTTTTTTGCTCCGGAGGGCGCCAAGAGTGAAAAAAGGTGCTTTTGAGGCTAGAGTCCGCAGGGAAGCAGAGAGGGCCAAATTGTGTGGGGCATTTGAAGGGGTTCCAGGAGGCAGTGAGGACCAGCATCACTTTTCCCCGCTGGCACCTTTGCTGTGGCAGCAAAAGCTGGACGTTTGTCTTTTTTGCTCCAAACAGCGGCGAAAGTGAAAAAAGGTGCTTTTGAGGATAGAGTGCGCAGGAAAGCAGAGAGGGCCAAATTGTGTGGGGCATTTGAAGGGGTTCCAGGAGGCAGTGAGGACCAGCATCACTTTTCCCCGCTGGCACTTTTGCTGTAGCAGCAAAAGCTGGACGTTTTTCTTTTTTGCTCCAAACAGCGGCGAAAATGAAAAAAGGTACTATTGAGGCTAGATTGCGCAGGAAAGCAGAGAGGGCCAAATTGTGTGGGGCATTTGAAGGGGTTCCAGGAGGCAGTGAGGACCAGCATCACTTTTCCCCGCTGGCACCTTTGCTGTGGCAGCAAAAGCTGGACGTTTGTCTTTTTTGCTCCGCAGGGCGCCAAGAGTGAAAAAAGGTGCTTTTGAGGATAGTGTCCGCAGGAAAGCAGAGAGGGCCAAATTGTGTGGGGCATTTGAAGTGGTTCCAGGAGGCAGTGAGAAGCAGCATCACTTTTCCCCGCTGGCACCTTTGCTGTGGCAGCAAAAGCTGGACGTTTGTCTTTTTTGCTCCGGAGGGCGCCAAGAGTGAAAAAAGGTGCTTTTGAGGCTAGAGTCCGCAGGGAAGCAGAGAGGGCCAAATTGTGTGGGGCATTTGAAGGGGTTCCAGGAGGCAGTGAGGACCAGCATCACTTTTCCCCGCTGGCACCTTTGCTGTGGCAGCAAAAGCTGGACGTTTGTCTTTTTTGCTCCAAACAGCGGCGAAAGTGAAAAAAGGTGCTTTTGAGGATAGAGTGCGCAGGAAAGCAGAGAGGGCCAAATTGTGTGGGGCATTTGAAGGGGTTCCAGGAGGCAGTGAGGACCAGCATCACTTTTCCCCGCTGGCACTTTTGCTGTAGCAGCAAAAGCTGGACGTTTTTCTTTTTTGCTCCAAACAGCGGCGAAAATGAAAAAAGGTACTATTGAGGCTAGATTGCGCAGGAAAGCAGAGAGGGCCAAATTGTGTGGGGCATTTGAAGGGGTTCCAGGAGGCAGTGAGGACCAGCATCACTTTTCCCCGCTGGCACCTTTGCTGTGGCAGCAAAAGCTGGACGTTTGTCTTTTTTGCTCCGGAGGGCGCCAAGAGTGAAAAAAGGCGCTTTTGAGGCTAGAGTGCGCAGGAAAGCAGAGAGGGCCAAATTGTGTGGAGCATTTGAAGGGGTTCCAGGAGGCAGTGAGGACCAGCATCACTTTTCGCTGCTGGCACCATTGCTTTGGCAGCAAAAGCTGGACGTTTGTATTTTTTGCTCCGCAGGGCGCCAAGAGTGAAAAAAGGTGCTTTTGAGGATAGTGTCCGCAGGAAAGCAGAGAGGGCCAAATTGGGGGAGGCATTTGAAGGGGTTCCAGGAGGCAGTGAGAAGCAGCATCACTTTTCCCCGCTGGCACCTTTGCTGTGGCAGCAAAAGCTGGACGTTTGTCTTTTTTGCTCCGGAGGGCGCCAAGAGTGAAAAAAGGTGCTTTTGAGGCTAGAGTCTGCAGGAAAGCAGAGAGGGCCAAATTGTGTGGGGCATTTGAAGGGGTTCCAGGAGGCAGTGAGGACCAGCATCACTTTTCCCCGCTGGCACCTTTGCTGTGGCAGCAAAAGCTGGACGTTTGTCTTTTTTGCTCCAAACAGCGGCGAAAGTGAAAAAAGGTGCTTTTGAGGATAGAGTGCGCAGGAAAGCAGAGAGGGCCAAATTGTGTGGGGCATTTGAAGGGGTTCCAGGAGGCAGTGAGAAGCAGCATCACTTTTCCCTGCTGGCACCTTTGCTGTGGCAGCAAAAGCTGGACGTTTGTCTTTTTTGCTCCCGAGGGCGCCAAGAGTGAAAAAAGGTTCTTTTGAGGCTAGAGTGCGCAGGAAAGCAGAGAGGGCCAAATTGTGTGGGGCATTTGAAGGGGTTCCAGGAGGCAGTGAGGACCAGCATCACTTTTCCCCGCTGGCACCTTTGCTGTGGCAGCAAAAGCTGGACGTTTGTCTTTTTTGCTCCAAACAGCGGCGAAAGTGAAAAAAGGTGCTTTTGAGGATAGAGTGCGCAGGAAAGTAGAGAGGGCCAAATTGTGTGGGGCATTTGAAGGGGTTCCAGGAGGCAGTGAGGACCAGCATCACTTTTCCCCGCTGGCACCTTTGCTGTAGCAGCAAAAGCTGGACGTTTGTCTTTTTTGATCCAAACAGCGGCGAAAGTGAAAAAAGGTGCTTTTGAGGCTAGAGTGCGCAGGAAAGCAGAGAGGGCCAAATTGTGTGGGGCATTTGAAGGGGTTCCAGGAGGCAGTGAGGACCAGCATCACTTTTCCCTGCTGGCACCTTTGCTGTGGCAGCAAAAGATGGACGTTTGTCTTTTTTGCTCTGGAGGGCGCCAAGAGTGAAAAAAGGTGCTTTTGAGGATAGAGTCCGCAGGGAAGCAGAGAGGGCCAAATTGTGTGGGGCATTTGAAGGGGTTCCTGGAGGCAGTTAGGACCAGCATCACTTTTCGCTGCTGGCAGCATTGCTGTGGCAGCAAAAGCTGGACGTTTGTCTTTTTTGCTCCGCAGGGCGCCAAGAGTGAAAAAAGGTGCTTTTGAGGCTAGATTCCGCAGGAAAGCAGAGAGGGCCAAATTGTGTGGGGCATTTGAAGTGGTTCCAGGAGGCAGTGAGAAGCAGCATCACTTTTCCCCGCTGGCACCTTTGCTGTGGCAGCAAAAGCTGGACGTTTGTCTTTTTTGCTCCGGAGGGCGCCAAGAGTGAAAAAAGGTGCTTTTGAGGCTAGAGTCCGCAGGGAAGCAGAGAGGGCCAAATTGTGTGGGGCATTTGAAGGGGTTCCAGGAGGCAGTGAGGACCAGCATCACTTTTCCCCGCTGGCACCTTTGCTGTGGCAGCAAAAGCTGGACGTTTGTCTTTTTTGCTCCAAACAGCGGCGAAAGTGAAAAAAGGTGCTTTTGAGGATAGAGTGCGCAGGAAAGCAGAGAGGGCCAAATTGTGTGGGGCATTTGAAGGGGTTCCAGGAGGCAGTGAGGACCAGCATCACTTTTCCCCGCTGGCACTTTTGCTGTAGCAGCAAAAGCTGGACGTTTTTCTTTTTTGCTCCAAACAGCGGCGAAAATGAAAAAAGGTACTATTGAGGCTAGATTGCGCAGGAAAGCAGAGAGGGCCAAATTGTGTGGGGCATTTGAAGGGGTTCCAGGAGGCAGTGAGGACCAGCATGACTTTTCCCCGCTGGCACCTTTGCTGTGGCAGCAAAAGCTGGACGTTTGTCTTTTTTGCTCCGGAGGGCGCCAAGAGTGAAAAAAGGCGCTTTTGAGGCTAGAGTGCGCAGGAAAGCAGAGAGGGCCAAATTGTGTGGAGCATTTGAAGGGGTTCCAGGAGGCAGTGAGGACCAGCATCACTTTTCGCCGCTGGCACCATTGTTGTGGCAGCAAAAGCTGGACGTTTGTCTTTTTTGCTCCGGAGGGCGCCAAGAGTGAAAAAAGGTGCTTTTGAGGCTAGAGTCCGCAGGAAAGCAGAGAGGGCCAAATTGTGTGGGGCATTTAAAGGGGTTCCAGGAGGCAGTGAGGACCAGCATCACTTTTCGCTGCTGGCACCATTGCTTTGGCAGCAAAAGCTGGACGTTTGTATTTTTTGCTCCGCAGGGCGCCAAGAGTGAAAAAAGGTGCTTTTGAGGATAGTGTCCGCAGGAAAGCAGAGAGGGCCAAATTGGGGGAGGCATTTGAAGGGGTTCCAGGAGGCAGTGAGAAGCAGCATCACTTTTCCCCGCTGGCACCTTTGCTGTGGCAGCAAAAGCTGGACGTTTGTCTTTTTTGCTCCGGAGGGCGCCAAGAGTGAAAAAAGGTGCTTTTGAGGCTAGAGTCCGCAGGGAAGCAGAGAGGGCCAAATTGTGTGGGGCATTTGAAGGGGTTCCAGGAGGCAGTGAGGACCAGCATCACTTTTCCCCGCTGGCACCTTTGCTGTGGCAGCAAAAGCTGGACGTTTGTCTTTTTTGCTCCAAACAGCGGCGAAAGTGAAAAAAGGTGCTTTTGAGGATAGAGTGCGCAGGAAAGCAGAGAGGGCCAAATTGTGTGGGGCATTTGAAGGGGTTCCAGGAGGCAGTGAGGACCAGCATCACTTTTCCCCGCTGGCACCTTTGCTGTGGCAGCAAAAGCTGGACGCTTGTCTTTTTTGCTCCGCAGGGCGCCAAGAGTGAAAAAAGGCGCTTTTGAGGCTAGAGTGCGCAGGAAAGCAGAGAGGGCCAAATTGTGTGCAGCATTTGAAGGGGTTCCAGGAGGCAGTGAGGACCAGCATCACTTTTCCCCGGTGGCACCTTTGCTGTGGCAGCAAAAGCTGGACGTTTGTCTTTTTTGCTCCGGAGGGCGCCAAGAGTGAAAAAAGGTGCTTTTGAGGCTAGAGTCCGCAGGAAAGCAGAGAGGGCCAAATTGTGTGGGGCATTTGAAGGGGTTCCAGGAGGCAGTGAGGACCAGCATCACTTTTCCCCGCTGGCACCTTTGCTGTGGCAGCAAAAGCTGGACGTTTTTCTTTTTTGCTCCGCAGGGCGCCAAGAGTGAAAAAAGGTGCTTTTGAGGCTAGAGTCCGCAGGGAAGCAGAGAGGGCCAAATTGTCTGGGGCATTTGAAGGGGTTCCAGGAGGCAGTGAGGACCAGCATCACTTTTCCCCGCTGGCACCTTTGCTGTGGCAGCAAAAGCTGGACGTTTGTCTTTTTTGCTCCGGAGGGCGCCAAGAGTGAAAAAAGGTGCTTTTGAGGCTAGAGTCCGCAGGGAAGCAGAGAGGGCCAAATTGTGTGGGGCATTTGAAGGGGTACCAGGAGCCAGTGAGGACCAGCATCACTTTTCCCCGCTGGCACCTTTGCTGTGGCAGCAAAAGCTGGACGTTTTTCTTTTTTGCTCCAAACAGCGGCGAAAGTGAAAAAAGGTGCTTTTGAGGATAGAGTGCGCAGGAAAGCAGAGAGGGCCAAATTGTGTGGGGCATTTGAAGGGGTTCCAGGAGGCAGTGAGGACCAGCATCACTTTTCCCCGCTGGCACCTTTGCTGTGGCAGCAAAAGCTGGACGTTTGTCTTTTTTGCTCCGGAGGGCGCCAAGAGTGAAAAAAGGTGCTTTTGAGGCTAGAGTGCGCAGGAAAGCAGAGAGGGCCAAATTGTGTGGGGCATTTGAAGGGGTTCCAGGAGTCAGTGAGGACCAGCATGACTTTTCCCCGCTGGCACCTTTGCTGTGGCAGCAAAAGCTGGACGTTTGTCTTTTTTTCTCCGGAGGGCGCCAAGAGTGAAAAAAGGTGCTTTTGAGGCTAGAGTGCGCAGGAAAGCAGAGAGGGCCAAATTGCCTGGGGCATTTGAAGGGGTTCCAGAAGGCAGTGAGGACCAGCATGACTTTTCCCCGCTGGCAGCTTTGCTGTGGCAGCAAAAGCTGGACGTTTGTCTTTTTTGCTCCAAACAGCGGCGAAAGTGAAAAAAGGTGCTATTGAGGCTAGATTGCGCAGGAAAGCAGAGAGGGCCAAATTGTGTGGGGCATTTGAAGGGGTTCCAGGAGTCAGTGAGAACCAGCATCACTTTTCCCCGCTGGCACCTTTGCTGTGGCAGCAAAAGCTGGACGTTTGTCTTTTTTGCTCCAAACAGCGGCGAAAATGAAAAAAGGTGCTTTTGAGGCTAGAGTGCACAGGAAAGCAGAGAGGGCCAAATTGTGTGGGGCATTTGAAGGGGTTGCAGGAGGCAGTGAGGACCAGCATCACTTTTCCCCGCTGGCACCTTTGCTGTGGCAGCAAAAGCTGGACGTTTGTCTTTTTTGCTCCGGAGGGCGCCAAGAGTGAAAAAAGGTGCTTTTGAGGCTAGAGTGCGCAGGAAAGCAGAGAGGGCCAAATTGTGTGGGGCATTTGAAGGGGTTCCAGGAGGCAGTGAGGACCAGCATCACTTTTCCCCGCTGGCACCTTTGCTGTGGCAGCAAAAGCTGGACGTTTGTCTTTTTTGCTCCGGAGGGCGCCAAGAGTGAAAAAAGGTGCTTTTGAGGATAGAGTGCGCAGGAAAGCAGAGAGGGCCAAATTGTGTGGGGCATTTGAAGGGGTTCCAGGAGGCAGTGAGGACCAGCATCACTTTTCCCCGCTGGCACTTTTGCTGTGGCAGCAAAAGCTGGACGTTTGTCTTTTTTGATCCAAACAGCGGCGAAAGTGAAAAAAGGTGCTTTTGAGGCTAGAGTGCGCAGGAAAGCAGAGAGGGCCAAATTGTGTGGGGCATTTGAAGGGGTTCCAGGAGGCAGTGAGGACCAGCATGACTTTTCCCCGCTGGCACCTTTGCTGTGGCAGCAAAAGCTGGACGTTTGTCTTTTTTGCTCCGGAGGGCGCCAAGAGTGAAAAAAGGTGCTTTTGAGGCTAGAGTCCGCAGGGAAGCAGATAGGGCCAAATTGCCTGGGGCATTTGAAGGGGTTCCAGGAGCAGTGAGGACCAGCATGACTTTTCCCCGCTGGCACCTTTGCTGTGGCAGCAAAAGCTGGACGTTTGTCTTTTTTGCTCCGGAGCGCGCCAAGAGTGAAAAAAGGTGCTTTTGAGGCTAGAGTCCGCAGGGAAGCAGATAGGGCCAAATTGCCTGGGGCATTTGAAGGGGTTCCAGGAGGCAGTGAGGACCAGCATCACTTTTCCCTGCTGGCACCTTTGCTGTGGCAGCAAAAGCTGGACGTTTGTCTTTTTTGCTCCAAACAGCGGCGAAAGTGAAAAAAGGTGCTTTTGAGGATAGAGTGCGCAGGAAAGCAGAGAGGGCCAAATTGTCTGGGGCATTTGAAGGGGTTCCAGGAGGCAGTGAGGACCAGCATCACTTTTCCCCGCTGGCACCTTTGCTGTAGCAGCAAAAGCTGGACGTTTGCCTTTTTTGCTCCGGAGGGCGCCAAGAGTGAAAAAAGGTGCTTTTAAGGATAGTGTCCGCAGGAAAGCAGAGAGGGCCAAATTGTGTGGGGCATTTGAAGGGGTTCCAGGAGGCAGTGAGGACCAGCATCACTTTTCCCCGCTGGCACCTTTGCTGTAGCAGCAAAAGCTGGACGTTTTTCTTTTTTGATCCAAACAGCGGCGAAAGTGAAAAAAGGTGCTATTGAGGCTAGAGTGCGCAGGAAAGCAGAGAGGGCCAAATTGTGTGGGGCATTTGAAGGGGTTCCAGGAGGCAGTGAGGACCAGCATCACTTTTCCCCGCTGGCACCTTTGCTGTGGCAGCAAAAGCTGGACGTTTGTCTTTTTTGCTCCGGAGGGCGCCAAGAGTGAAAAAAGGTGCTTTTGAGGATAGTGTCCGCAGGAAAGCAGAGAGGGCCAAATTGTGTGGGGCATTTGAAGGGGTTCCAGGAGGCAGTGAGGACCAGCATCACTTTTCCCCGCTGGCACCTTTGCTGTAGCAGCAAAAGCTGGACGTTTGTCTTTTTTGCTCCAAACAGCGGCGAAAGTGAAAAAAGGTGCTTTTGAGGCTAGAGTGCGCAGGAAAGCAGAGAGGGCCAAATTGTGTGGGGCATTTGAAGGGGTTCCAGGAGGCAGTGAGGACCAGCATCACTTTTCCCTGCTGGCACCTTTGCTGTGGCAGCAAAAGATGGACGTTTGTCTTTTTTGCTCTGGAGGGCGCCAAGAGTGAAAAAAGGTGCTTTTGAGGATAGAGTCCGCAGGGAAGCAGAGAGGGCCAAATTGTGTGGGGCATTTGAAGGGGTTCCAGGAGGCAGTGAGGACCAGCATCACTTTTCCCCGCTGGCACCTTTGCTGTGGCAGCAAAAGCTGGACGTTTGTCTTTTTTGCTCCGGAGGGCGCCAAGAGTGAAAAAAGGTGCTTTTGAGGCTAGAGTCCGCAGAAAAGCAGAGAGGGCCAAATTGTGTGGGGCATTTGAAGGGGTTCCTGGAGGCAGTTAGGACCAGCATCACTTTTCGCTGCTGGCAGCATTGCTGTGGCAGCAAAAGCTGGACGTTTGTCTTTTTTGCTCCGGAGGGCGCCAAGAGTGAAAAAAGGTGCTTTTGAGGATAGTGTCCGCAGGAAAGCAGAGAGGGCCAAATTGTGTGGGGCATTTGAAGTGGTTCCAGGAGGCAGTGAGAAGCAGCATCACTTTTCCCCGCTGGCACCTTTGCTGTGGCAGCAAAAGCTGGACGTTTGTCTTTTTTGCTCCGGAGGGCGCCAAGAGTGAAAAAAGGTGCTTTTGAGGCTAGAGTCCGCAGGGAAGCAGAGAGGGCCAAATTGTGTGGGGCATTTGAAGGGGTTCCAGGAGGCAGTGAGGACCAGCATCACTTTTCCCCGCTGGCACCTTTGCTGTGGCAGCAAAAGCTGGACGTTTGTCTTTTTTGCTCCAAACAGCGGCGAAAGTGAAAAAAGGTGCTTTTGAGGATAGAGTGCGCAGGAAAGCAGAGAGGGCCAAATTGTGTGGGGCATTTGAAGGGGTTCCAGGAGGCAGTGAGGACCAGCATCACTTTTCCCCGCTGGCACTTTTGCTGTAGCAGCAAAAGCTGGACGTTTTTCTTTTTTGCTCCAAACAGCGGCGAAAATGAAAAAAGGTACTATTGAGGCTAGATTGCGCAGGAAAGCAGAGAGGGCCAAATTGTGTGGGGCATTTGAAGGGGTTCCAGGAGGCAGTGAGGACCAGCATGACTTTTCCCCGCTGGCACCTTTGCTGTGGCAGCAAAAGCTGGACGTTTGTCTTTTTTGCTCCGGAGGGCGCCAAGAGTGAAAAAAGGCGCTTTTGAGGCTAGAGTGCGCAGGAAAGCAGAGAGGGCCAAATTGTGTGGAGCATTTGAAGGGGTTCCAGGAGGCAGTGAGGACCAGCATCACTTTTCGCCGCTGGCACCATTGTTGTGGCAGCAAAAGCTGGACGTTTGTCTTTTTTGCTCCGGAGGGCGCCAAGAGTGAAAAAAGGTGCTTTTGAGGCTAGAGTCCGCAGGAAAGCAGAGAGGGCCAAATTGTGTGGGGCATTTGAAGGGGTTCCAGGAGTCAGTGAGGACCAGCATCACTTTTTGCTGCTGGCACCATTGCTTTGGCAGCAAAAGCTGGACGTTTGTATTTTTTGCTCCGCAGGGCGCCAAGAGTGAAAAAAGGTGCTTTTGAGGATAGTGTCCGCAGGAAAGCAGAGAGGGCCAAATTGGGGGAGGCATTTGAAGGGGTTCCAGGAGGCAGTGAGAAGCAGCATCACTTTTCCCCGCTGGCACCTTTGCTGTGGCAGCAAAAGCTGGACGTTTGTCTTTTTTGCTCCGGAGGGCGCCAAGAGTGAAAAAAGGTGCTTTTGAGGCTAGAGTCCGCAGGGAAGCAGAGAGGGCCAAATTGTGTGGGGCATTTGAAGGGGTTCCAGGAGGCAGTGAGAAGCAGCATCACTTTTCCCCGCTGGCACCTTTGCTGTGGCAGCAAAAGCTGGACGTTTGTCTTTTTTGCTCCAAACAGCGGCGAAAGTGAAAAAAGGTGCTTTTGAGGATAGAGTGCGCAGGAAAGCAGAGAGGGCCAAATTGTGTGGGGCATTTGAAGGGGTTCCAGGAGGCAGTGAGGACCAGCATGACTTTTCCCCGCTGGCACCTTTGCTGTGGCAGCAAAAGCTGGACGTTTGTCTTTTTTGCTCCGCAGGGCACCAAGAGTGAAAAAAGGCGCTTTTGAGGCTAGAGTGCGCAGGAAAGCAGAGAGGGCCAAATTGTGTGCAGCATTTGAAGGGGTTCCAGGAGGCAGTGAGGACCAGCATCACTTTTCCCCGGTGGCACCTTTGCTGTGGCAGCAAAAGCTGGACGTTTGTCTTTTTTGCTCCGGAGGGCGCCAAGAGTGAAAAAAGGTGCTTTTGAGGCTAGAGTCCGCAGGGAAGCAGAGAGGGCAAAATTGCCTGGGGCATTTGAAGGGGTTCCAGGAGGCAGTGAGGACTAGCATCACTTTTCCCCGCTGGCACCTTTGCTGTGGCAGCAAAAGCTGGACGTTTTTCTTTTTTGCTCCAAACAGCGGCGAAAGTGAAAAAAGGTGCTTTTGAGGATAGAGTGCGCAGGAAAGCAGAGAGGGCCAAATTGTGTGGGGCATTTGAAGGGGTTCCAGGAGGCAGTGAGGACCAGCATCACTTTTCCCCGCTGGCATCTTTGCTGTGGCAGCAAAAGATGGACGTTTGTCTTTTTTGCTCCGGTGGGCGCGAAGAGTTAAAAAAGGTGCTTTTGAGGCTAGAGTGCGCAGGAAAGCAGAGAGGACCAAATTGTGTGGGGCATTTGAAGGGGTTCCAGGAGTCAGTGAGGACCAGCATGACTTTTCCCCGCTGGCACCTTTGCTGTTCAAGCAAAAGCTGGACGTTTGTCTTTTTTGCTCCAAACAGCGGCGAAAGTGAAAAAAGGTGCTATTGAGGCTAGATTGCGCAGGAAAGCAGAGAGGGCCAAATTGCCTGGGGCATTTGAAGGGGTTCCAGGAGTCAGTGAGGACCAGCATGACTTTTCCCCGCTGGCACCTTTGCTGTGGCAGCAAAAGCTGGACGTTTTTCTTTTTTGCTCCAAAGAGCGGCGAAAGTGAAAAAAGGTGCTTTTGAGGCTAGAGTGCGCAGGAAAGCAGAGAGGGCCAAATTGTGTGGGGCATTTGAAGGGGTTCCAGGAGGCAGTGAGGACCAGCATCACTTTTCCCCGCTGGCATCTTTGCTGTGGCAGCAAAAGCTGGACGTTTGTCTTTTTTGCTCCGCAGGGCGCCAAGAGTGAAAAAAGGTGCTTTTGAGGCTAGAGTGCGCAGGAAAGTAGAGAGGGCCAAATTGTGTGGGGCATTTGAAGGGGTTCCAGGAGGCAGTGAGGACCAGCATCACTTTTTCCCGCTGGCACCTTTGCTGTGGCAGCAAAAGCTGGACGTTTGGTTTTTTTGCTCCGGAGGGCGCCAAGAGTGAAAAAAGGTGCTTTTGCGGATAGTGTCCGCAGGAAAGCAGAGAGGGCCAAATTGCCTGGGGCATTTGAAGGGGTTCCAGGAGGCAGTGAGGACCAGCATCACTTTTCCCTGCTGGCACCTTTGCTGTAGCAGCAAAAGCTGGACGTTTGTCTTTTTTGATCCAAACAGCGGCGAAAGTGAAAAAAGGTGCTTTTGAGGCTAGAGTCCGCAGGAAAGCAGAGAGGGCCAAATTGTGTGGGGCATTTGAAGGGGTTCCAGGAGGCAGTGAGGACCAGCATCACTTTTCCCCGCTGGCACCTTTGCTGTGGCAGCAAAAGATGGACGTTTGTCTTTTTTGCTCTGGAGGGCGCCAAGAGTGAAAAAAGGTGCTTTTGAGGATAGATTCCGCAGGGAAGGAGAGAGGGCCAAATTGTGTGGGGCATTTGAAGGGGTTCCAGGAGGCAGTGAGGACCAGCATCACTTTTCGCCGCTGGCACCATTGTTGTGGCAGCAAAAGCTGGACGTTTGTCTTTTTTGCTCCGGAGGGCGCCAAGAGTGAAAAAAGGTGCTTTTGAGGCTAGAGTCCGCAGGAAAGCAGAGAGGGCCAAATTGTGTGGGGCATTTGAAGGGGTTCCAGGAGGCAGTGAGGACCAGCATCACTTTTCCCCGCTGGCACCTTTGCTGTGGCAGCAAAAGCTGGACGTTTGTCTTTTTTGCTCCGGAGGGCGCCAAGAGTGAAAAAAGGTGCTTTTGAGGATAGTGTCCGCAGGAAAGCAGAGAGGGCCAAATTGTGTGGGGCATTTGAAGGGGTTCCAGGAGGCAGTGAGGACCAGCATCACTTTTCCCCGCTGGCACCTTTGCTGTGGCAGCAATAGATGGACGTTTGTCTTTTTTGCTCTGGAGGGCGCCAAGAGTGAAAAAAGGTGCTTTTGAGGCTAGAGTCCGCAGGGAAGCAGAGAGGGCCAAATTGTGTGGGGCATTTGAAGGGGTTCCAGGAGGCAGTGAGGACCAGCATCACTTTTCCCCGCTGGCACCTTTGCTGTGGCAGCAAAAGCTGGACGTTTGTCTTTTTTGCTCCGGAGGGCGCCAAGAGTGAAAAAAGGTGCTTTTGAGGCTAGAGTCCGCAGGGAAGCAGAGAGGGCCAAATTGTGTGGGGCATTTGAAGGGGTTCCAGGAGGCAGTGAGGACCAGCATCACTTTTCCACGCTGGCACCTTTGCTGTGGCAGCAAAAGCTGGACGTTTGTCTTTTTTGCTCCGGAGGGCGCCAAGAGTGAAAAAAGGTGCTTTTGAGGCTAGATTCCGCAGGAAAGCAGAGAGGGCCAAATTGTGTGGGGCATTTGAAGGGGTTCCAGGAGGCAGTGAGGACCAGCATCACTTTTCCCCGCTGGCACCTTTGCTGTAGCAGCAAAAGCTGGACGTTTGTCTTTTTTGCTCCAAACAGCGCCGAAAGTGAAAAAAGGTGCTTTTGAGGCTAGAGTGCGCAGGAAAGCAGAGAGGGCCAAATTGTGTGGGGCATTTGAAGGGGTTCCAGGAGGCAGTGAGGACCAGCATCACTTTTCCCCGCTGGCACCTCTGCTGTAGCAGCAAAAGCTGGACGTTTGCCTTTTTTGCTCCGGAGGGCGCCAAGAGTGAAAAATGTGCTTTTGCGGATAGTGTCCGCAGGAAAGCAGAGAGGGCCAAATTGTGTGGGGCATTTGAAGGGGTTTTAGGAGGCAGTGAGGACCAGCATCACTTTTCCCCGCTGGCACCTTTGCTGTAGCAGCAAAAGCTGGACGTTTGTCTTTTTTGCTCCAAACAGCGGCGAAAGTGAAAAAAGGTGCTTTTGAGGCTAGAGTGCGCAGGAAAGCAGAGAGGGCCAAATTGTCTGGGGCATTTGAAGGGGTTCCAGGAGGCAGTGAGGACCAGCATCACTTTTCCCCGCTGGCACCTTTGCTGTGGCAGCAAAAGCTGGACGTTTGTCTTTTTTGCTCTGGAGGGCGCCAAGAGTGAAAAAAGGTGCTTTTGAGGCTAGAGTCTGCAGGGAAGCAGAGAGGACCAAATTGTGTGGGGCATTTGAAGGGGTTCCAGGAGTCAGTGAGGACCAGCATCACTTTTCCACGCTGGCACCTTTGCTGTGGCAGCAAAAGCTGGACGTTTGTCTTTTTTGCTCCGGAGGGCGCCAAGAGTGAAAAAAGGTGCTTTTGAGGATAGAGTGCGCAGGAAAGCAGAGAGGGCCAAATTGTGTGGGGCATTTGAAGGGGTTCCAGGAGGCAGTGAGGACCAGCATCACTTTTCCCCGCTGGCACCTTTGCTGTGGCAGCAAAAGCTGGACGTTTGTCTTTTTTGCTCCGGAGAGCGCCAAGAGTGAAAAAAGGTGCTTTTGAAGATAGTGTCCGCAGGAAAGCAGAGAGGGCCAAATTGTGTGGGGCATTTGAAGGGGTTCCAGGAGGCAGTGAGGACCAGCATCACTTTTCCCCGCTGGCACCTTTGCTGTAGCAGCAAAAGCTGGACGGTTGACTTTTTTGATCCAAACAGCGGCGAAAGTGAAAAAAGGTGCTTTTGAGGCTAGATTGCGCAGGAAAGCAGAGAGGGCCAAATTGTGTGGGGCATTTGAAGGGGTTCCATGAGGCAGTGAGGACCAGCATCACTTTTCCCCGCTGGCACCTTTGCTGTGGCAGCAAAAGCTGGACGTTTGTCTTTTTTGCTCCGGAGGGCGCCAAGAGTGAAAAAAGGTGCTTTTGAGGCTAGAGTGCGCAGGAAAGCAGAGAGGGCCAAATTGTGTGGGGCATTTGAAGGGGTTCCAGGAGGCAGTGAGGACCAGCATCACTTTTCGCTGCTGACACCATTGCTGTGGCAGCAAAAGCTGGACGTTTGTCTTTTTTGCTCCGCAGGGCGCCAAGAGTGAAAAAAGGTGCTTTTGAGGATAGTGTCCGCAGGAAAGCAGAGAGGGCCAAATTGTGTGGGGCATTTGAAGGGGTTCCAGGAGGCAGTGAGAAGCAGCATCACTTTTCCCTGCTGGCACCTTTGCTGTGGCAGCAAAAGCTGGACGTTTGTCTTTTTTGCTCCCGAGGGCGCCAAGAGTGAAAAAAGGTTCTTTTGAGGCTAGAGTCCGCAGGGAAGCAGAGAGGGCCAAATGGCCTGGGGCATTTGAAGGGGTTCCAGGAGGCAGTGAGGACCAGCATCACTTTTCCCCGCTGGCACCTTTGCTGTGGCAGCAAAAGCTGGACGTTTGTCTTTTTTGCTCCAAACAGCGGCGAAAGTGAAAAAAGGTGCTTTTGAGGATAGAGTGCGCAGGAAAGTAGAGAGGGCCAAATTGTGTGGGGCATTTGAAGGGGTTCCAGGAGGCAGTGAGGACCAGCATCACTTTTCCCCGCTGGCACCTTTGCTGTAGCAGCAAAAGATGGACGTTTGTCTTTTTTGCTCCAAACAGCGGCGAAAGTGAAAAAAGGTGCTATTGAGGCTAGATTGCGCAGGAAAGCAGAGAGGGCCAAATTGTGTGGGGCATTTGAAGGAGTTCCAGGAGGCAGTGAGGACCAGCATCACTTTTCCCCGCTGGCACCTTTGCTGTGGCAGCAAAAGCTGGACGTTTGTCTTTTTTGCTCCACAGGGCGCCAAGAGTGAAAAAAGGCGCTTTTGAGGATAGAGTGCGCAGGAAAGCAGAGAGGGCCAAATTGTGTGGAGCATTTGAAGGGGTTCCAGTAGGCAGTGAGGACCAGCATCACTTTTCCCCACTGGCACCTTTGCTGTGGCAGCAAAAGCTGGACATTTGTCTTTTTTGCTCCGGAGGGCGCTAAGAGTGAAAAAAGGTGCTTTTGAGGCTAGAGTCCGCAGGAAAGCAGAGAGGGCCAAATTGTGTGGGGCATTTGAAGGGGTTCCAGGAGGCAGTGAGGACCAGCATCACTTTTCCCCGCTGGCACCTTTGCTGTGGAAGCAAAAGCTGGACGTTTGTCTTTTTTGCTCCGGAGGGCGCCAAGAGTGAAAAAAGGTGCTTTTGAGGATAGTGTCCGCAGGAAAGCAGAGAGGGCCAAATTGTGTGGGGCATTTGAAGGGGTTCCAGGAGGCAGTGAGGACCAGCATCACTTTTCCCCGCTGGCACCTTTGCTGTAGCAGCAAAAGCTGGACGTTTGTCTTTTTTGATCCAAACAGCGGCGAAAGTGAAAAAAGGTGCTTTTGAGGCTAGATTGCGCAGGAAAGCAGAGAGGGCCAAATTGTGTGGGGCATTTGAAGGGGTTCCAGGAGGCAGTGAGGACCAGCATCACTTTTCCCCGCTGGCACCTTTGCTGTGGCAGCAAAAGCTGGACGTTTGTCTTTTTTGCTCCGGAGGGCGCCAAGAGTGAAAAAAGGTGCTTTTGAGGCTAGAGTGCGCAGGAAAGCAGAGAGGGCCAAATTGTGTGGGGCATTTGAAGGGGTTCCAGGAGGCAGTGAGGACCAGCATCACTTTTCGCTGCTGACACCATTGCTGTGGCAGCAAAAGCTGGACGTTTGTCTTTTTTGCTCCGCAGGGCGCCAAGAGTGAAAAAAGGTGCTTTTGAGGATAGTGTCCGCAGGAAAGCAGAGAGGGCCAAATTGTGTGGGGCATTTGAAGGGGTTCCAGGAGGCAGTGAGAAGCAGCATCACTTTTCCCTGCTGGCACCTTTGCTGTGGCAGCAAAAGCTGGACGTTTGTCTTTTTTGCTCCCGAGGGCGCCAAGAGTGAAAAAAGGTTCTTTTGAGGCTAGAGTGCGCAGGAAAGCAGAGAGGGCCAAATTGTGTGGGGCATTTGAAGGGGTTCCAGGAGGCAGTGAGGACCAGCATCACTTTTCCCCGCTGGCACCTTTGCTGTGGCAGCAAAAGCTGGACGTTTGTCTTTTTTGCTCCAAACAGCGGCGAAAGTGAAAAAAGGTGCTTTTGAGGATAGAGTGCGCAGGAAAGTAGAGAGGGCCAAATTGTGTGGGGCATTTGAAGGGGTTCCAGGAGGCAGTGAGGACCAGCATCACTTTTCCCCGCTGGCACCTTTGCTGTAGCAGCAAAAGATGGACGTTTGTCTTTTTTGCTCCAAACAGCGGCGAAAGTGAAAAAAGGTGCTATTGAGGCTAGATTGCGCAGGAAAGCAGAGAGGGCCAAATTGTGTGGGGCATTTGAAGGAGTTCCAGGAGGCAGTGAGGACCAGCATCACTTTTCCCCGCTGGCACCTTTGCTGTGGCAGCAAAAGCTGGACGTTTGTCTTTTTTGCTCCGGAGGGCGCCAAGAGTGAAAAAAGGTGCTTTTGAGGCTAGAGTCCGCAGGAAAGCAGAGAGGGCCAAATTGTGTGGGGCATTTGAAGGGGTTCCAGGAGGCAGTGAGGACCAGCATCACTTTTCCCCGCTGGCACCTTTGCTGTGGCAGCAAAAGCTGGACGTTTGTCTTTTTTGCTCCGGAGGGCGCCAAGAGTGAAAAAAGGTGCTTTTGAGGATAGTGTCCGCAGGAAAGCAGAGAGGGCCAAATTGTGTGGGGCATTTGAAGGGGTTCCAGGAGGCAGTGAGGACCAGCATCACTTTTCCCCGCTGGCACCTTTGCTGTAGCAGCAAAAGCTGGACGTTTGTCTTTTTTGCTCCAAACAGCGGCGAAAGTGAAAGAAGGTGCTTTTGAGGCTAGAGTGCGCAGGAAAGCAGAGAGGGCCAAATTGTGTGGGGCATTTGAAGGGGTTCCAGGAGGCAGTGAGGACCAGCATCACTTTTCCCCGCTGGCACCTTTGCTGTGGCAGCAAAAGCTGGACGTTTGTCTTTTTTGCTCCGGAGGGCGCCAAGAGTGAAAAAAGGTGCTTTTGAGGCTAGAGTCCGCAGGAAAGCAGAGAGGGCCAAATTGTGTGGGGCATTTGAAGGGGTTCCAGGAGGCAGTGAGGACCAGCATCACTTTTCGCTGCTGGCACCATTGCTGTGGCAGCAAAAGCTGGACGTTTGTCTTTTTTGCTCCGCAGGGCGCCAAGAGTGAAAAAAGGTGCTTTTGAGGATAGTGTCCGCAGGAAAGCAGAGAGGGCCAAATTGTGTGGGGCATTTGAAGGGGTTCCAGGAGGCAGTGAGGACCAGCATCACTTTTCCCCGCTGGCACCTTTGCTGTGGCAGCAAAAGCTGGACGTTTTTCTTTTTTGCTCCAAACAGCGCCGAAAGTGAAAAAAGGTGCTTTTGAGGCTAGAGTGCGCAGGAAAGCAGAGAGGGCCAAATTGTCTGGGGCATTTGAAGGGGTTCCAGGAGGCAGTGAGGACCAGCATCACTTTTCCCCGCTGGCACCTTTGCTGTGGCAGCAAAAGATGGACGTTTGTCTTTTTTGCTCTGGAGGGCGCCAAGAGTGAAAAAAGGTGCTTTTGAGGCTAGAGTGCGCAGGGAAGCAGAGAGGACCAAATTGTGTGGGGCATTTGAAGGGGTTCCAGGAGTCAGTGAGGACCAGCATCACTTTTCCCCGCTGGCACCTTTGCTGTGGCAGCAAAAGCTGGACGTTTGTCTTTTTTGCTCCGGAGGGCGCCAAGAGTGAAAAAAGGTGCTTTTGAGGCTAGAGTGCGCAGGAAAGCAGAGAGGGCCAATTTGTGTGGGGCATTTGAAGGGGTTCCAGGAGGCAGTGAGGACCAGCATCACTTTTCCCCGCTGGCACCTTTGCTGTGGCAGCAAAAGCTGGACGTTTGTCTTTTTTGCTCCGGAGGGCGCCAAGAGTGAAAAAAGGTGCTTTTGAGGATAGTGTCCGCAGGAAAGCAGAGAGGGCCAAATTGCCTGGGGCATTTGAAGGGGTTCCAGGAGGCAGTGAGGACCAGCATCACTTTTCCCCGCTGGCACCTTTGCTGTAGCAGCAAAAGCTGGACGTTTGACTTTTTTGATCCAAACAGCGGCGAAAGTGAAAAAAGGTGCTTTTGAGGCTAGATTGCGCAGGAAAGCAGAGAGGGCCAAATTGTGTGGGGCATTTGAAGGGGTTCCATGAGGCAGTGAGGACCAGCATCACTTTTCCCCGCTGGCACCTTTGCTGTGGCAGCAAAAGCTGGACGTTTGTCTTTTTTGCTCCGGAGGGCGCCAAGAGTGAAAAAAGGTGCTTTTGAGGCTAGAGTGCGCAGGAAAGCAGAGAGGGCCAAATTGTGTGGGGCATTTGAAGGGGTTCCAGGAGGCAGTGAGGACCAGCATCACTTTTCGCTGCTGACACCATTGCTGTGGCAGCAAAAGCTGGACGTTTGTCTTTTTTGCTCCGCAGGGCGCCAAGAGTGAAAAAAGGTGCTTTTGAGGATAGTGTCCGCAGGAAAGCAGAGAGGGCCAAATTGTGTGGGGCATTTGAAGGGGTTCCAGGAGGCAGTGAGAAGCAGCATCACTTTTCCCTGCTGGCACCTTTGCTGTGGCAGCAAAAGCTGGACGTTTGTCTTTTTTGCTCCCGAGGGCGCCAAGAGTGAAAAAAGGTTCTTTTGAGGCTAGAGTCCGCAGGGAAGCAGAGAGGGCCAAATGGCCTGGGGCATTTGAAGGGGTTCCAGGAGGCAGTGAGGACCAGCATCACTTTTCCCCGCTGGCACCTTTGCTGTGGCAGCAAAAGATGGACGTTTTTCTTTTTTGCTCCAAACAGCGGCGAAAGTGAAAAAAGGTGCTATTGAGGCTAGATTGCGCAGGAAAGCAGAGAGGGCCAAATTGTGTGGGGCATTTGAAGGAGTTCCAGGAGGCAGTGAGGACCAGCATCACTTTTCCCCGCTGGCACCTTTGCTGTGGCAGCAAAAGCTGGACGTATGTCTTTTTTGCTCCACAGGGCGCCAAGAGTGAAAAAAGGCGCTTTTGAGGATAGAGTGCGCAGGAAAGCAGAGAGGGCCAAATTGTGTGGAGCATTTGAAGGGGTTCCAGGAGGCAGTGAGGACCAGCATCACTTTTCCCCACTGGCACCTTTGCTGTGGCAGCAAAAGCTGGACATTTGTCTTTTTTTCTCCGGAGGGCGCCAAGAGTGAAAAAAGGTGCTTTTGAGGCTAGAGTCCGCAGGAAAGCAGAGAGGGCCAAATTGTGTGGGGCATTTGAAGGGGTTCCAGGAGGCAGTGAGGACCAGCATCACTTTTCCCCGCTGGCACCTTTGCTGTGGCAGCAAAAGCTGGACGTTTGTCTTTTTTGCTCCGGAGGGCGCCAAGAGTGAAAAAAGGTGCTTTTGAGGATAGTGTCCGCAGGAAAGCAGAGAGGGCCAAATTGTGTGGGGCATTTGAAGGGGTTCCAGGAGGCAGTGAGGACCAGCATCACTTTTCCCCGCTGGCACCTTTGCTGTAGCAGCAAAAGCTGGACGTTTGTCTTTTTTGATCCAAACAGCGGCGAAAGTGAAAAAAGGTGCTTTTGAGGCTAGATTGCGCAGGAAAGCAGAGAGGGCCAAATTGTGTGGGGCATTTGAAGGGGTTCCATGAGGCAGTGAGGACCAGCATCACTTTTCCCCGCTGGCACCTTTGCTGTGGCAGCAAAAGCTGGACGTTTGTCTTTTTTGCTCCGGAGGGCGCCAAGAGTGAAAAAAGCTGCTTTTGAGGCTAGAGTGCGCAGGAAAGCAGAGAGGGCCAAATTGTGTGGGGCATTTGAAGGGGTTCCAGGAGGCAGTGAGGACCAGCATCACTTTTCGCTGCTGACACCATTGCTGTGGCAGCAAAAGCTGGACGTTTGTCTTTTTTGCTCCGCAGGGCGCCAAGAGTGAAAAAAGGTGCTTTTGAGGATAGTGTCCGCAGGAAAGCAGAGAGGGCCAAATTGTGTGGGGCATTTGAAGGGGTTCCAGGAGGCAGTGAGAAGCAGCATCACTTTTCCCTGCTGGCACCTTTGCTGTGGCAGCAAAAGCTGGACGTTTGTCTTTTTTGCTCCCGAGGGCGCCAAGAGTGAAAAAAGGTTCTTTTGAGGCTAGAGTGCGCAGGAAAGCAGAGAGGGCCAAATTGTGTGGGGCATTTGAAGGGGTTCCAGGAGGCAGTGAGGACCAGCATCACTTTTCCCCGCTGGCACCTTTGCTGTGGCAGCAAAAGCTGGACGTTTGTCTTTTTTGCTCCAAACAGCGGCGAAAGTGAAAAAAGGTGCTTTTGAGGATAGAGTGCGCAGGAAATTAGAGAGGGCCAAATTGTGTGGGGCATTTGAAGGGGTTCCAGGAGGCAGTGAGGACCAGCATCACTTTTCCCCGCTGGCACCTTTGCTGTAGCAGCAAAAGATGGACGTTTGTCTTTTTTGCTCCAAACAGCGGCGAAAGTGAAAAAAGGTGCTATTGAGGCTAGATTGCGCAGGAAAGCAGAGAGGGCCAAATTGTGTGGGGCATTTGAAGGAGTTCCAGGAGGCAGTGAGGACCAGCATCACTTTTCGCCGCTGGCACCATTGTTGTGGCAGCAAAAGCTGGACGTTTGTCTTTTTTGCTCCGGAGGGCGCCAAGAGTGAAAAAAGGTGCTTTTGAGGATAGAGTGCGCAGGGAAGCAGAGAGGGCCAAATTGTGTGGGGCATTTGAAGGGGTTCCTGGAGGCAGTGAGGACCAGCATCACTTTTCCCCGCTGGCACCTTTGCTGTGGCGGCAAAAGCTGGACATTTGTCTTTTTTGCTCCGGAGGGCGCCAAGAGTGAAAAAAGGTGCTTTTGAGGATAGAGTGCGCAGGAAAGCAGAGAGGGCCAAATTGTGTGGGGCATTTGAAGGGGTTCCAGGAGGCAGTGAGGACCAGCATCACTTTTCGCCGCTGGCACCATTGCTGTGGCAGCAAAAGCTGGACGTTTGTCTTTTTCGCTCAGCAGGGCGCCAAGAGTGAAAAAAGGTGCTTTTGAGGATAGTGTCCGCAGGAAAGCAGAGAGGGCCAAATTGTGTGGGGCATTTGAAGGGGTTCCAGGAGGCAGTGAGAAGCAGCATCACTTTTCCCCGCTGGCACCTTTGCTGTGGCAGCAAAAGCTGGACGTTTGTCTTTTTTGCTCCGGAGGGGGCCAAGAGTGAAAAAAGGTGCTTTTGAGGCTAGAGTCCGCAGGGAAGCAGAGAGGGCCAAATTGTGTGGGGCATTTGAAGGGGTTCCAGGAGGCAGTGAGGACCAGCATCACTTTTCCCCGCTGGCACCTTTGCTGTGGCAGCAAAAGCTGGACGTTTGTCTTTTTTGCTCCGCAGGGCGCCAAAAGTGAAAAAAGGTGCTTTTGAGGCTAGAGTGCGCAGGAAAGCAGAGAGGGCCAAATTGTGTGGAGCATTTGAAGGGGTTCCAGGAGGCAGTGAGGACCAGCATCACTTTTCGCCGCTGGCACCATTGTTGTGGCAGCAAAAGCTGGACGTTTGTCTTTTTTGCTCCGGAGGGCGCCAAGAGTGAAAAAAGGTGCTTTTGAGGATAGAGTGCGCAGGAAAGCAGAGAGGGCCAAATTGTGTGGGGCATTTGAAGGGGTTCCAGGAGGCAGTGAGGACCAGCATCACTTTTCCCCGCTGGCACCTTTGCTGTGGCAGCAAAAGCTGGACGTTTGTCTTTTTTGCTCCAAACAGCGGCGAAAGTGAAAAAAGGTGCTTTTGAGGATAGAGTGCGCAGGAAAGTAGAGAGGGCCAAATTGTGTGGGGCATTTGAAGGGGTTCCAGGAGGCAGTGAGGACCAGCATCACTTTTCCCCGCTGGCACCTTTGCTGTAGCAGCAAAAGATGGACGTTTGTCTTTTTTGCTCCAAACAGCGGCGAAAGTGAAAAAAGGTGCTATTGAGGCTAGATTGCGCAGGAAAGCAGAGAGGGCCAAATTGTGTGGGGCATTTGAAGGAGTTCCAGGAGGCAGTGAGGACCAGCATCACTTTTCGCCGCTGGCACCATTGTTGTGGCAGCAAAAGCTGGACGTTTGTCTTTTTTGCTCCGGAGGGCGCCAAGAGTGAAAAAAGGTGCTTTTGAGGATAGAGTGCGCAGGGAAGCAGAGAGGGCCAAATTGTGTGGGGCATTTGAAGGGGTTCCAGTAGGCAGTGAGGACCAGCATCACTTTTCCCCGCTGGCACCTTTGCTGTGGCAGCAAAAGCTGGACATTTGTCTTTTTTGCTCCGGAGGGCGCCAAGAGTGAAAAAAGGTGCTTTTGAGGATAGAGTGCGCAGGAAAGCAGAGAGGGCCAAATTGTGTGGGGCATTTGAAGGGGTTCCAGGAGGCAGTGAGGACCAGCATCACTTTTCGCCGCTGGCACCATTGCTGTGGCAGCAAAAGCTGGACGTTTGTCTTTTTCGCTCCGCAGGGCGCCAAGAGTGAAAAAAGGTGCTTTTGAGGATAGTGTCCGCAGGAAAGCAGAGAGGGCCAAATTGTGTGGGGCATTTGAAGGGGTTCCAGGAGGCAGTGAGAAGCAGCATCACTTTTCCCCGCTGGCACCTTTGCTGTGGCAGCAAAAGCTGGACGTTTGTCTTTTTTGCTCCGGAGGGGGCCAAGAGTGAAAAAAGGTGCTTTTGAGGCTAGAGTCCGCAGGGAAGCAGAGAGGGCCAAATTGTGTGGGGCATTTGAAGGGGTTCCAGGAGGCAGTGAGGACCAGCATCACTTTTCCCCGCTGGCACCTTTGCTGTGGCAGCAAAAGCTGGACGTTTGTCTTTTTTGCTCCGCAGGGCGCCAAAAGTGAAAAAAGGTGCTTTTGAGGCTAGAGTGCGCAGGAAAGCAGAGAGGGCCAAATTGTGTGGAGCATTTGAAGGGGTTCCAGGAGGCAGTGAGGACCAGCATCACTTTTCGCCGCTGGCACCATTGTTGTGGCAGCAAAAGCTGGACGTTTGTCTTTTTTGCTCCGGAGGGCGCCAAGAGTGAAAAAAGGTGCTTTTGAGGATAGAGTGCGCAGGAAAGCAGAGAGGGCCAAATTGTGTGGGGCATTTGAAGGGGTTCCAGGAGGCAGTGAGGACCAGCATCACTTTTCCCCGCTGGCACCTTTGCTGTGGCAGCAAAAGCTGGACGTTTGTCTTTTTTGCTCCGGAGGGCGCCAAGAGTGAAAAAAGGTGCTTTTGAGGATAGAGTCCGCAGGGAAGCAGAGAGGGCCAAATTGTGTGGAGCATTTGAAGGGGTTCCAGGAGGCAGTGAGGACCAGCATCACTTTTCCCCGCTGGCACCTTTGCTGTGGCAGCAAAAGCTGGACGTTTGTCTTTTTTGCTCCGGAGGGCGCCAAGAGTGAAAAAAGGTGCTTTTGAGGCTAGAGTCCGCAGGAAAGCAGAGAGGGCCAAATTGTGTGGGGCATTTGAAGGGGTTCCAGGAGGCAGTGAGGACCAGCATCACTTTTCGCTGCTGGCACCATTGCTGTGGCAGCAAAAGCTGGACGTTTGTCTTTTTTGCTCCAAACAGCGGCGAAAGTGAAAAAAGGTGCTTTTGAGGATAGAGTGCGCAGGAAAGCAGAGAGGGCCAAATTGCCTGGGGCATTTGAAGGGGTTCCAGGAGGCAGTGAGGACCAGCATCACTTTTCCCCGCTGGCACCTTTGCTGTAGCAGCAAAAGCTGGACATTTGTCTTTTTTTGCTCCAAACAGCGGCGAAAGTGAAAAAAAGTGCTATTAAGCCTAGATTGCGCAGGAAAGCAGAGAGGGCCAAATTGTGTGGGGCATTTGAAGGGGTTCCAGGAGTCAGTGAGGACCAGCATCACTTTTCCCCGCTGGCACCTTTGCTGTGGCAGCAAAAGCTGGACGTTTGTCTTTTTTGCTCCGGAGGGCGCCAAGAGTGAAAAAAGGTGCTTTTGAGGCTAGAGTGCGCAGGAAAGCAGAGAGGGCCAAATTGTGTGGGGCATTTGAAGGGGTTCCAGTAGGCAGTGAGGACCAGCATCACTTTTCCTCGCTGGCACCTTTGCTGTAGCAGCAAAAGCTGGACGTTTGTCTTTTTTGCTCCAAACAGCGGCGAAAGTGAAAAAAGGTGCTTTTGAGGCTAGAGTGCGCAAAAAAGCAGAGAGGGCCAAATTTTCTGGGGCATTTGAAGGGGTTCCAGGAGGCAGTGAGGACCAGCATCACTTTTCACCGCTGGCACCTTTGCTGTGGCAGCAAAAGCTGGACGTTTGTCTTTTTTGCTCCGGAGGGGGCCAAGAGTGAAAAAAGTTGCTTTTGAGGCTAGAGTCCGCAGGGAAGCAGAGAGGGCCAAATTGTGTGGGGCATTTGAAGGGGTTCCAGGAGGCAGTGAGGACCAGCATCACTTTTCCCCGCTGGCACCTTTGCTGTGGCAGCAAAAGCTGGACGTTTGTCTTTTTTGCTCCAAACAGCGGCGAAAGTGAAAAAAGGTGCTTTTGAGTCTAGAGTGCGCAGGAAAGCAGAGAGGGCCAAATTGTGTGGGGCATTTGAAGGGGTTCCAGGAGGCAGTGAGGACCAGCATCACTTTTCCCCGCTGGCACCTTTGCTGTGGCAGCAAAAGCTGGACGTTTGTCTTTTTTGCTCCAAACAGCGGCGAAAGTGAAAAAAGGTGCTTTTGAGGCTAGAGTCCGCAGGGAAGCAGAGAGGGCCAAATTGCCTGGGGCATTTGAAGGGGTTCCAGGAGGCAGTGAGGACCAGCATCACTTTTCCCCGCTGGCACCTTTGCTGTGGCAGCAAAAGCTGGACGTTTGTCTTTTTTGCTCCGGAGGGCGCCAAGAGTGAAAAAAGGCGCTTTTGAGGCTAGAGTGCGCAGGAAAGCAGATAGGGCCAAATTGTGTGGAGCATTTGAAGGGGTTCCAGGAGGCAGTGAGGACCAGCATGACTTTTCGCCGCTGGCACCATTGCTGTGGCAGCAAAAGCTGGACGTTTGTCTTTTTTGCTCCGGAGGGCGCCAAGAGTGAAAAAAGGTGCTTTTGAGGATAGAGTGCGCAGGAAAGCAGAGAGGGCCAAATTGTGTGGGGCATTTGAAGGGGTTCCAGGAGGCAGTGAGGACCAGCATCACTTTTCCCCGCTGGCACCTTTGCTGTGGCAGCAAAAGCTGGACGTTTGTCTTTTTTGCTCCAAACAGCGGCGAAAGTGAAAAAAGGTGCTTTTGAGGCTAGAGTGCGCAAAAAAGCAGAGAGGGCCAAATTGTGTGGGGCATTTGAAGGGGTTCCAGGAGGCAGTGAGGACCAGCATCACTTTTCCCCGCTGGCACCTTTGCTGTGGCAGCAAAAGCTGGACGTTTGTCTTTTTTGCTCTGGAGGGCGCCAAGAGTGAAAAAAGGTGCTTTTGAGGATAGAGTCCGCAGGAAAGCAGAGAGGGCCAAATTGTGTGGGGCATTTGAAGGGGTTCCAGGAGGCAGTGAGGACCAGCATCACTTTTCGCTGCTGGCACCTTTGCTGTGGCAGCAAAAGCTGGACGTTTGTCTTTTTTGCTCCAAACAGCGGCGAAAGTGAAAAAAGGTGCTTTTGAGGCTAGAGTGCGCAGGAAAGCAGAGAGGGCCAAATTGTGTGGGGCATTTGAAGGGGTTCCAGGAGGCAGTGAGGACCAGCATCACTTTTCCCCGCTGGCACCTTTGCTGTGGCAGCAAAAGCTGGACGTTTGTCTTTTTTGCTCCGGAGGGCGCCAAGAGTGAAAAAAGCTGCTTTTGAGGCTAGAGTGCGCAGGAAAGCAGAGAGGGCCAAATTGTGTGGGGCATTTGAAGGGGTTCCAGGAGGCAGTGAGGACCAGCATCACTTTTCGCTGCTGACACCATTGCTGTGGCAGCAAAAGCTGGACGTTTGTCTTTTTTGCTCCGCAGGGCGCCAAGAGTGAAAAAAGGTGCTTTTGAGGATAGTGTCCGCAGGAAAGCAGAGAGGGCCAAATTGTGTGGGGCATTTGAAGGGGTTCCAGGAGGCAGTGAGAAGCAGCATCACTTTTCCCTGCTGGCACCTTTGCTGTGGCAGCAAAAGCTGGACGTTTGTCTTTTTTGCTCCCGAGGGCGCCAAGAGTGAAAAAAGGTTCTTTTGAGGCTAGAGTGCGCAGGAAAGCAGAGAGGGCCAAATTGTGTGGGGCATTTGAAGGGGTTCCAGGAGGCAGTGAGGACCAGCATCACTTTTCCCCGCTGGCACCTTTGCTGTGGCAGCAAAAGCTGGACGTTTGTCTTTTTTGCTCCAAACAGCGGCGAAAGTGAAAAAAGGTGCTTTTGAGGATAGAGTGCGCAGGAAATTAGAGAGGGCCAAATTGTGTGGGGCATTTGAAGGGGTTCCAGGAGGCAGTGAGGACCAGCATCACTTTTCCCCGCTGGCACCTTTGCTGTAGCAGCAAAAGATGGACGTTTGTCTTTTTTGCTCCAAACAGCGGCGAAAGTGAAAAAAGGTGCTATTGAGGCTAGATTGCGCAGGAAAGCAGAGAGGGCCAAATTGTGTGGGGCATTTGAAGGAGTTCCAGGAGGCAGTGAGGACCAGCATCACTTTTCGCCGCTGGCACCATTGTTGTGGCAGCAAAAGCTGGACGTTTGTCTTTTTTGCTCCGGAGGGCGCCAAGAGTGAAAAAAGGTGCTTTTGAGGATAGAGTGCGCAGGGAAGCAGAGAGGGCCAAATTGTGTGGGGCATTTGAAGGGGTTCCTGGAGGCAGTGAGGACCAGCATCACTTTTCCCCGCTGGCACCTTTGCTGTGGCGGCAAAAGCTGGACATTTGTCTTTTTTGCTCCGGAGGGCGCCAAGAGTGAAAAAAGGTGCTTTTGAGGATAGAGTGCGCAGGAAAGCAGAGAGGGCCAAATTGTGTGGGGCATTTGAAGGGGTTCCAGGAGGCAGTGAGGACCAGCATCACTTTTCGCCGCTGGCACCATTGCTGTGGCAGCAAAAGCTGGACGTTTGTCTTTTTCGCTCAGCAGGGCGCCAAGAGTGAAAAAAGGTGCTTTTGAGGATAGTGTCCGCAGGAAAGCAGAGAGGGCCAAATTGTGTGGGGCATTTGAAGGGGTTCCAGGAGGCAGTGAGAAGCAGCATCACTTTTCCCCGCTGGCACCTTTGCTGTGGCAGCAAAAGCTGGACGTTTGTCTTTTTTGCTCCGGAGGGGGCCAAGAGTGAAAAAAGGTGCTTTTGAGGCTAGAGTCCGCAGGGAAGCAGAGAGGGCCAAATTGTGTGGGGCATTTGAAGGGGTTCCAGGAGGCAGTGAGGACCAGCATCACTTTTCCCCGCTGGCACCTTTGCTGTGGCAGCAAAAGCTGGACGTTTGTCTTTTTTGCTCCGCAGGGCGCCAAAAGTGAAAAAAGGTGCTTTTGAGGCTAGAGTGCGCAGGAAAGCAGAGAGGGCCAAATTGTGTGGAGCATTTGAAGGGGTTCCAGGAGGCAGTGAGGACCAGCATCACTTTTCGCCGCTGGCACCATTGTTGTGGCAGCAAAAGCTGGACGTTTGTCTTTTTTGCTCCGGAGGGCGCCAAGAGTGAAAAAAGGTGCTTTTGAGGATAGAGTGCGCAGGAAAGCAGAGAGGGCCAAATTGTGTGGGGCATTTGAAGGGGTTCCAGGAGGCAGTGAGGACCAGCATCACTTTTCCCCGCTGGCACCTTTGCTGTGGCAGCAAAAGCTGGACGTTTGTCTTTTTTGCTCCAAACAGCGGCGAAAGTGAAAAAAGGTGCTTTTGAGGATAGAGTGCGCAGGAAAGTAGAGAGGGCCAAATTGTGTGGGGCATTTGAAGGGGTTCCAGGAGGCAGTGAGGACCAGCATCACTTTTCCCCGCTGGCACCTTTGCTGTAGCAGCAAAAGATGGACGTTTGTCTTTTTTGCTCCAAACAGCGGCGAAAGTGAAAAAAGGTGCTATTGAGGCTAGATTGCGCAGGAAAGCAGAGAGGGCCAAATTGTGTGGGGCATTTGAAGGAGTTCCAGGAGGCAGTGAGGACCAGCATCACTTTTCGCCGCTGGCACCATTGTTGTGGCAGCAAAAGCTGGACGTTTGTCTTTTTTGCTCCGGAGGGCGCCAAGAGTGAAAAAAGGTGCTTTTGAGGATAGAGTGCGCAGGGAAGCAGAGAGGGCCAAATTGTGTGGGGCATTTGAAGGGGTTCCAGTAGGCAGTGAGGACCAGCATCACTTTTCCCCGCTGGCACCTTTGCTGTGGCAGCAAAAGCTGGACATTTGTCTTTTTTGCTCCGGAGGGCGCCAAGAGTGAAAAAAGGTGCTTTTGAGGATAGAGTGCGCAGGAAAGCAGAGAGGGCCAAATTGTGTGGGGCATTTGAAGGGGTTCCAGGAGGCAGTGAGGACCAGCATCACTTTTCGCCGCTGGCACCATTGCTGTGGCAGCAAAAGCTGGACGTTTGTCTTTTTCGCTCCGCAGGGCGCCAAGAGTGAAAAAAGGTGCTTTTGAGGATAGTGTCCGCAGGAAAGCAGAGAGGGCCAAATTGTGTGGGGCATTTGAAGGGGTTCCAGGAGGCAGTGAGAAGCAGCATCACTTTTCCCCGCTGGCACCTTTGCTGTGGCAGCAAAAGCTGGACGTTTGTCTTTTTTGCTCCGGAGGGGGCCAAGAGTGAAAAAAGGTGCTTTTGAGGCTAGAGTCCGCAGGGAAGCAGAGAGGGCCAAATTGTGTGGGGCATTTGAAGGGGTTCCAGGAGGCAGTGAGGACCAGCATCACTTTTCCCCGCTGGCACCTTTGCTGTGGCAGCAAAAGCTGGACGTTTGTCTTTTTTGCTCCGCAGGGCGCCAAAAGTGAAAAAAGGTGCTTTTGAGGCTAGAGTGCGCAGGAAAGCAGAGAGGGCCAAATTGTGTGGAGCATTTGAAGGGGTTCCAGGAGGCAGTGAGGACCAGCATCACTTTTCGCCGCTGGCACCATTGTTGTGGCAGCAAAAGCTGGACGTTTGTCTTTTTTGCTCCGGAGGGCGCCAAGAGTGAAAAAAGGTGCTTTTGAGGATAGAGTGCGCAGGAAAGCAGAGAGGGCCAAATTGTGTGGGGCATTTGAAGGGGTTCCAGGAGGCAGTGAGGACCAGCATCACTTTTCCCCGCTGGCACCTTTGCTGTGGCAGCAAAAGCTGGACGTTTGTCTTTTTTGCTCCGGAGGGCGCCAAGAGTGAAAAAAGGTGCTTTTGAGGATAGAGTCCGCAGGGAAGCAGAGAGGGCCAAATTGTGTGGAGCATTTGAAGGGGTTCCAGGAGGCAGTGAGGACCAGCATCACTTTTCCCCGCTGGCACCTTTGCTGTGGCAGCAAAAGCTGGACGTTTGTCTTTTTTGCTCCGGAGGGCGCCAAGAGTGAAAAAAGGTGCTTTTGAGGCTAGAGTCCGCAGGAAAGCAGAGAGGGCCAAATTGTGTGGGGCATTTGAAGGGGTTCCAGGAGGCAGTGAGGACCAGCATCACTTTTCGCTGCTGGCACCATTGCTGTGGCAGCAAAAGCTGGACGTTTGTCTTTTTTGCTCCAAACAGCGGCGAAAGTGAAAAAAGGTGCTTTTGAGGATAGAGTGCGCAGGAAAGCAGAGAGGGCAAAATTGCCTGGGGCATTTGAAGGGGTTCCAGGAGGCAGTGAGGACCAGCATCACTTTTCCCCGCTGGCACCTTTGCTGTAGCAGCAAAAGCTGGACATTTGTCTTTTTTTGCTCCAAACAGCGGCGAAAGTGAAAAAAAGTGCTATTAAGCCTAGATTGCGCAGGAAAGCAGAGAGGGCCAAATTGTGTGGGGCATTTGAAGGGGTTCCAGGAGTCAGTGAGGACCAGCATCACTTTTCCCCGCTGGCACCTTTGCTGTGGCAGCAAAAGCTGGACGTTTGTCTTTTTTGCTCCGGAGGGCGCCAAGAGTGAAAAAAGGTGCTTTTGAGGCTAGAGTGCGCAGGAAAGCAGAGAGGGCCAAATTGTGTGGGGCATTTGAAGGGGTTCCAGTAGGCAGTGAGGACCAGCATCACTTTTCCTCGCTGGCACCTTTGCTGTAGCAGCAAAAGCTGGACGTTTGTCTTTTTTGCTCCAAACAGCGGCGAAAGTGAAAAAAGGTGCTTTTGAGGCTAGAGTGCGCAAAAAAGCAGAGAGGGCCAAATTTTCTGGGGCATTTGAAGGGGTTCCAGGAGGCAGTGAGGACCAGCATCACTTTTCACCGCTGGCACCTTTGCTGTGGCAGCAAAAGCTGGACGTTTGTCTTTTTTGCTCCGGAGGGGGCCAAGAGTGAAAAAAGTTGCTTTTGAGGCTAGAGTCCGCAGGGAAGCAGAGAGGGCCAAATTGTGTGGGGCATTTGAAGGGGTTCCAGGAGGCAGTGAGGACCAGCATCACTTTTCCCCGCTGGCACCTTTGCTGTGGCAGCAAAAGCTGGACGTTTGTCTTTTTTGCTCCAAACAGCGGCGAAAGTGAAAAAAGGTGCTTTTGAGTCTAGAGTGCGCAGGAAAGCAGAGAGGGCCAAATTGTGTGGGGCATTTGAAGGGGTTCCAGGAGGCAGTGAGGACCAGCATCACTTTTCCCCGCTGGCACCTTTGCTGTGGCAGCAAAAGCTGGACGTTTGTCTTTTTTGCTCCAAACAGCGGCGAAAGTGAAAAAAGGTGCTTTTGAGGCTAGAGTCCGCAGGGAAGCAGAGAGGGCCAAATTGCCTGGGGCATTTGAAGGGGTTCCAGGAGGCAGTGAGGACCAGCATCACTTTTCCCCGCTGGCACCTTTGCTGTGGCAGCAAAAGCTGGACGTTTGTCTTTTTTGCTCCGGAGGGCGCCAAGAGTGAAAAAAGGCGCTTTTGAGGCTAGAGTGCGCAGGAAAGCAGATAGGGCCAAATTGTGTGGAGCATTTGAAGGGGTTCCAGGAGGCAGTGAGGACCAGCATGACTTTTCGCCGCTGGCACCATTGCTGTGGCAGCAAAAGCTGGACGTTTGTCTTTTTTGCTCCGGAGGGCGCCAAGAGTGAAAAAAGGTGCTTTTGAGGATAGAGTGCGCAGGAAAGCAGAGAGGGCCAAATTGTGTGGGGCATTTGAAGGGGTTCCAGGAGGCAGTGAGGACCAGCATCACTTTTCCCCGCTGGCACCTTTGCTGTGGCAGCAAAAGCTGGACGTTTGTCTTTTTTGCTCCAAACAGCGGCGAAAGTGAAAAAAGGTGCTTTTGAGGCTAGAGTGCGCAAAAAAGCAGAGAGGGCCAAATTGTGTGGGGCATTTGAAGGGGTTCCAGGAGGCAGTGAGGACCAGCATCACTTTTCCCCGCTGGCACCTTTGCTGTGGCAGCAAAAGCTGGACGTTTGTCTTTTTTGCTCTGGAGGGCGCCAAGAGTGAAAAAAGGTGCTTTTGAGGATAGAGTCCGCAGGAAAGCAGAGAGGGCCAAATTGTGTGGGGCATTTGAAGGGGTTCCAGGAGGCAGTGAGGACCAGCATCACTTTTCGCTGCTGGCACCTTTGCTGTGGCAGCAAAAGCTGGACGTTTGTCTTTTTTGCTCCAAACAGCGGCGAAAGTGAAAAAAGGTGCTTTTGAGGCTAGAGTGCGCAGGAAAGCAGAGAGGGCCAAATTGTGTGGGGCATTTGAAGGGGTTCCAGGAGGCAGTGAGGACCAGCATCACTTTTCCCCGCTGGCACCTTTGCTGTGGCAGCAAAAGCTGGACGTTTGTCTTTTTTGCTCCGGAGGGCGCCAAGAGTGAAAAAAGGCGCTTTTGAGGCTAGAGTGCGCAGGAAAGCAGAGAGGGCCACATTGTGTGGAGCATTTGAAGGGGTTCCAGGAGGCAGTGAGGACCAGCATGACTTTTCGCCGCTGGCACCATTGCTGTGGCAGCAAAAGCTGGACGTTTGTCTTTTTTGCTCCGGAGGGGGCCAAGAGTGAAAAAAGGTGCTTTTGAGGCTAGAGTGCGCAGGAAAGCAGAGAGGGCCAAATTGTGTGGGGCATTTGAAGGGGTTCCAGTAGGCAGTGAGGACCAGCATCACTTTTCCTCGCTGGCACCTTTGCTGTAGCAGCAAAAGCTGGACGTTTGTCTTTTTTGCCAAACAGCGGCGAAAGTGAAAAAAGGTGCTTTTGAGGCTAGAGTGCGCAAAAAAGCAGAGAGGGCCAAATTGTCTGGGGCATTTGAAGGGGTTCCAGGAGGCAGTGAGGACCAGCATCACTTTTCACCGCTGGCACCTTTGCTGTGGCAGCAAAAGCTGGACGTTTGTCTTTTTTGCTCCGGAGGGGGCCAAGAGTGAAAAAAGTTGCTTTTGAGGCTAGAGTCCGCAGGGAAGCAGAGAGGGCCAAATTGTGTGGGGCATTTGAAGGGGTTCCAGGAGGCAGTGAGGACCAGCATCACTTTTCCCCGCTGGCACCTTTGCTGTGGCAGCAAAAGCTGGACGTTTGTCTTTTTTGCTCCAAACAGCGGCGAAAGTGAAAAAAGGTGCTTTTGAGTCTAGAGTGCGCAGGAAAGCAGAGAGGGCCAAATTGTGTGGGGCATTTGAAGGGGTTCCAGGAGGCAGTGAGGACCAGCATCACTTTTCCCCGCTGGCACCTTTGCTGTGGCAGCAAAAGCTGGACGTTTGTCTTTTTTGCTCCAAACAGCGGCGAAAGTGAAAAAAGGTGCTTTTGAGGCTAGAGTCCGCAGGGAAGCAGAGAGGGCCAAATTGCCTGGGGCATTTGAAGGGGTTCCAGGAGGCAGTGAGGACCAGCATCACTTTTCCCCGCTGGCACCTTTGCTGTGGCAGCAAAAGCTGGACGTTTGTCTTTTTTGCTCCGGAGGGCGCCAAGAGTGAAAAAAGGTGCTTTTGAGGCTAGAGTGCGCAGGAAAGCAGAGAGGGCCAAATTGTGTGGAGCATTTGAAGGGGTTCCAGGAGGCAGTGAGGACCAGCATGACTTTTCGCCGCTGGCACCATTGCTGTGGCAGCAAAAGCTGGACGTTTGTCTTTTTTGCTCCAGAGGGCGCCAAGAGTGAAAAAAGGTGCTTTTGAGGATAGAGTGCGCAGGAAAGCAGAGAGGGCCAAATTGTGTGGGGCATTTGAAGGGGTTCCAGGAGGCAGTGAGGACCAGCATCACTTTTCCCCGCTGGCACCTTTGCTGTGGCAGCAAAAGCTGGACGTTTGTCTTTTTTGCTCCAAACAGCGGCGAAAGTGAAAAAAGGTGCTTTTGAGGCTAGAGTGCGCAAAAAAGCAGAGAGGGCCAAATTGTGTGGGGCATTTGAAGGGGTTCCAGGAGGCAGTGAGGACCAGCATCACTTTTCCCCGCTGGCACCTTTGCTGTGGCAGCAAAAGCTGGACGTTTGTCTTTTTTGCTCCGGAGGGCGCCAAGAGTGAAAAAAGGTGCTTTTGAAGATAGAGTCCGCAGGAAAGCAGAGAGGGCCAAATTGTGTGGGGCATTTGAAGGGGTTCCAGGAGGCAGTGAGGACCAGCATCACTTTTCCCCACTGGCACCTTTGCTGTGGCAGCAAAAGCTGGACGTTTGTCTTTTTTGCTCCAAACAGCGGCGAAAGTGAAAAAAGGTGCTTTTGAGGCTAGAGTGCGCAGGAAAGCAGAGAGGGCCAAATTGTGTGGGGCATTTGAAGGGGTTCCAGGAGGCAGTGAGGACCAGCATCACTTTTCCCCGCTGGCACCTTTGCTGTGGCAGCAAAAGCTGGACGTTTGTCTTTTTTGCTCCGGAGGGCGCCAAGAGTGAAAAAAGGCGCTTTTGAGGCTAGAGTGCGCAGGAAAGCAGAGAGGGCCAAATTGTGTGGAGCATTTGAAGGGGTTCCAGGAGGCAGTGAGGACCAGCATGACTTTTCGCCGCTGGCACCATTCCTGTGGCAGCAAAAGCTGGACGTTTGTCTTTTTTGCTCCGGAGGGGGCCAAGAGTGAAAAAAGGTGCTTTTGAGGATACAGTGCGCAGGAAAGCAGAGAGGGCCAAATTGTGTGGGGCATTTGAAGGGGTTCCAGGAGGCAGTGAGGACCAGCATCACTTTTCCCCGCTGGCACCTTTGCTGTGGCAGCAAAAGCTGGACGTTTGTCTTTTTTGCTCCAAACAGCGGCGAAAGTGAAAAAAGGTGCTTTTGAGGCTAGAGTGCGCAAAAAAGCAGAGAGGGCCAAATTGTGTGGGGCATTTGAAGGGGTTCCAGGAGGCAGTGAGGACCAGCATCACTTTTCCCCGCTGGCACCTTTGCTGTGGCAGCAAAAGCTGGACGTTTGTCTTTTTTGCTCTGGAGGGCGCCAAGAGTGAAAAAAGGTGCTTTTGAGGCTAGAGTGCGCAGGAAAGCAGAGAGGGCCAAATTGTGTGGGGCATTTGAAGGGGTTCCAGGAGGCAGTGAGGACCAGCATCACTTTTCCCCGCTGGCACCTTTGCTGTGGCAGCAAAAGCTGGACGTTTGTCTTTTTTGCTCCGGAGGGCGCCAAGAGTGAAAAAAGGCTCTTTTGAGGCTAGAGTGCGCAGCAAAGCAGAGAGGGCCAAATTGTGTGGAGCATTTGAAGGGGTTCCAGTAGGCAGTGAGGACCAGCATCACTTTTCGCCGCTGGCACCTTTGCTGTGGCAGCAAAAGCTGGACGTTTGTCTTTTTTGCTCCAAACAGCGGCGAAAGTGAAAAAAGGTGCTTTTGAGGATAGAGTGCGCAGGAAAGCAGAGAGGGCCAAATTGCCTGGGGCATTTGAAGGGGTTCCAGGAGGCAGTGAGGACCAGCATCACTTTTCCCCGCTGGCACCTTTGCTGTAGCAGCAAAAGCTGGACGTTTGTCTTTTTTGCTCCAAACAGCGGCGAAAGTGAAAACAGGTGCTATTAAGGCTAGATTGCGCAGGAAAGCAGAGAGGGCCAAATTGTGTGGGGCATTTGAAGGGGTTCCAGGAGGCAGTGAGGACCAGCATGAATTTTCCCCGATGTCACCTTTGCTGTGGCAGCAAAAGCTGGACGTTTGTCTTTTTTACTCTGGAGGGCGCCAAGAGTGAAAAAAGGTGCTTTTGAGGCTAGAGTGCGCAGGAAAGCAGAGAGGGCCAAATTGTGTGGGGCATTTGAAGGGGTTCCAGGAGGCAGTGAGGACCAGCATCACTTTTCCCCGCTGGCACCTTTGCTGTGGCAGCAAAAGCTGGACGTTTGTCTTTTTTGCTCCGGAGGGCGCCAAGAGTGAAAAAAGGTGCTTTTGAGGATAGTGTCCGCAGGAAAGCAGAGGGGGCCAAATTGTGTGGGGCATTTGAAGGGGTTCCAGGAGGCAGTGAGGACCAGCATCACTTTTCCCCGCTGGCACCTTTGCTGTAGCAGCAAAAGCTGGACGTTTGAATTTTTTGATCCAAACAGCGGCGAAAGTGAAAAAAGGTGCTTTTGAGGCTAGATTGCGCAGGAAAGCAGAGAGGGCCAAATTGTGTGGGGCATTTGAAGGGGTTCCATGAGGCAGTGAGGACCAGCATCACTTTTCCCCGCTGGCACCTTTGCTGTGGCAGCAAAAGCTGGACGTTTGTCTTTTTTGCTCCGGAGGGCGCCAAGAGTGAAAAAAGGTGCTTTTGAGGCTAGAGTGCGCAGGAAAGCAGAGAGGGCCAAATTGTGTGGGGCATTTGAAGGGGTTCCAGGAGGCAGTGAGGACCAGCATCACTTTTCGCTGCTGACACCATTGCTGTGGCAGCAAAAGCTGGACGTTTGTCTTTTTTGCTCCGCAGGGCGCCAAGAGTGAAAAAAGGTGCTTTTGAGGATAGTGTCCGCAGGAAAGCAGAGAGGGCCAAATTGTGTGGGGCATTTGAAGGGGTTCCAGGAGGCAGTGAGAAGCAGCATCACTTTTCCCTGCTGGCACCTTTGCTGTGGCAGCAAAAGCTGGACGTTTGTCTTTTTTGCTCCCGAGGGCGCCAAGAGTGAAAAAAGGTTCTTTTGAGGCTAGAGTCCGCAGGGAAGCAGAGAGGGCCAAATGGCCTGGGGCATTTGAAGGGGTTCCAGGAGGCAGTGAGGACCAGCATCACTTTTCCCCGCTGGCACCTTTGCTGTAGCAGCAAAAGATGGACGTTTTTCTTTTTTGCTCCAAACAGCGGCGAAAGTGAAAAAAGGTGCTATTGAGGCTAGATTGCGCAGGAAAGCAGAGAGGGCCAAATTGTGTGGGGCATTTGAAGGAGTTCCAGGAGGCAGTGAGGACCAGCATCACTTTTCCCCGCTGGCACCTTTGCTGTGGCAGCAAAAGCTGGACGTATGTCTTTTTTGCTCCACAGGGCGCCAAGAGTGAAAAAAGGCGCTTTTGAGGATAGAGTGCGCAGGAAAGCAGAGAGGGCCAAATTGTGTGGAGCATTTGAAGGGGTTCCAGTAGGCAGTGAGGACCAGCATCACTTTTCCCCACTGGCACCTTTGCTGTGGCAGCAAAAGCTGGACATTTGTCTTTTTTTCTCCGGAGGGCGCCAAGAGTGAAAAAAGGTGCTTTTGAGGCTAGAGTCCGCAGGAAAGCAGAGAGGGCCAAATTGTGTGGGGCATTTGAAGGGGTTCCAGGAGGCAGTGAGGACCAGCATCACTTTTCCCCGCTGGCACCTTTGCTGTGGAAGCAAAAGCTGGACGTTTGTCTTTTTTGCTCCGGAGGGCGCCAAGAGTGAAAAAAGGTGCTTTTGAGGATAGTGTCCGCAGGAAAGCAGAGAGGGCCAAATTGTGTGGGGCATTTGAAGGGGTTCCAGGAGGCAGTGAGGACCAGCATCACTTTTCCCCGCTGGCACCTTTGCTGTGGCAGCAAAAGCTGGACGTTTGTCTTTTTTGATCCAAACAGCGGCGAAAGTGAAAAAAGGTGCTTTTGAGGCTAGATTGCGCAGGAAAGCAGAGAGGGCCAAATTGTGTGGGGCATTTGAAGGGGTTCCATGAGGCAGTGAGGACCAGCATCACTTTTCCCCGCTGGCACCTTTGCTGTGGCAGCAAAAGCTGGACGTTTGTCTTTTTTGCTCCGGAGGGCGCCAAGAGTGAAAAAAGCTGCTTTTGAGGCTAGAGTGCGCAGGAAAGCAGAGAGGGCCAAATTGTGTGGGGCATTTGAAGGGGTTCCAGGAGGCAGTGAGGACCAGCATCACTTTTCGCTGCTGACACCATTGCTGTGGCAGCAAAAGCTGGACGTTTGTCTTTTTTGCTCCGGAGGGCGCCAAGAGTGAAAAAAGGTGCTTTTGAGGATAGTGTCCGCAGGAAAGCAGAGAGGGCCAAATTGTGTGGGGCATTTGAAGGGGTTCCAGGAGGCAGTGAGAAGCAGCATCACTTTTCCCTGCTGGCACCTTTGCTGTGGCAGCAAAAGCTGGACGTTTGTCTTTTTTGCTCCCGAGGGCGCCAAGAGTGAAAAAAAGGTGCTTTTGAGGATAGAGTGCGCAGGAAAGCAGAGAGGGCCAAATTGTGTGGGGCATTTGAAGGGGTTCCAGGAGGCAGTGAGGACCAGCATCACTTTTCCCCGCTGGCACCTTTGCTGTGGCAGCAAAAGCTGGACGTTTGTCTTTTTTGCTCCAAACAGCGGCGAAAGTGAAAAAAGGTGCTTTTGAGGATAGAGTGCGCAGGAAAGTAGAGAGGGCCAAATTGTGTGGGGCATTTGAAGGGGTTCCAGGAGGCAGTGAGGACCAGCATCACTTTTCCCCGCTGGCACCTTTGCTGTAGCAGCAAAAGATGGACGTTTGTCTTTTTTGCTCCAAACAGCGGCGAAAGTGAAAAAAGGTGCTATTGAGGCTAGATTGCGCAGGAAAGCAGAGAGGGCCAAATTGTGTGGGGCATTTGAAGGAGTTCCAGGAGGCAGTGAGGACCAGCATCACTTTTCGCCGCTGGCACCATTGTTGTGGCAGCAAAAGCTGGACGTTTGTCTTTTTTGCTCCGGAGGGCGCCAAGAGTGAAAAAAGGTGCTTTTGAGGATAGAGTGCGCAGGGAAGCAGAGAGGGCCAAATTGTGTGGGGCATTTGAAGGGGTTCCAGTAGGCAGTGAGGACCAGCATCACTTTTCCCCGCTGGCACCTTTGCTGTGGCAGCAAAAGCTGGACATTTGTCTTTTTTGCTCCGGAGGGCGCCAAGAGTGAAAAAAGGTGCTTTTGAGGATAGAGTGCGCAGGAAAGCAGAGAGGGCCAAATTGTGTGGGGCATTTGAAGGGGTTCCAGGAGGCAGTGAGGACCAGCATCACTTTTCGCCGCTGGCACCATTGCTGTGGCAGCAAAAGCTGGACGTTTGTCTTTTTCGCTCCGCAGGGCGCCAAGAGTGAAAAAAGGTGCTTTTGAGGATAGTGTCCGCAGGAAAGCAGAGAGGGCCAAATTGTGTGGGGCATTTGAAGGGGTTCCAGGAGGCAGTGAGAAGCAGCATCACTTTTCCCCGCTGGCACCTTTGCTGTGGCAGCAAAAGCTGGACGTTTGTCTTTTTTGCTCCGGAGGGGGCCAAGAGTGAAAAAAGGTGCTTTTGAGGCTAGAGTCCGCAGGGAAGCAGAGAGGGCCAAATTGTGTGGGGCATTTGAAGGGGTTCCAGGAGGCAGTGAGGACCAGCATCACTTTTCCCCGCTGGCACCTTTGCTGTGGCAGCAAAAGCTGGACGTTTGTCTTTTTTGCTCCGCAGGGCGCCAAAAGTGAAAAAAGGTGCTTTTGAGGCTAGAGTGCGCAGGAAAGCAGAGAGGGCCAAATTGTGTGGAGCATTTGAAGGGGTTCCAGGAGGCAGTGAGGACCAGCATCACTTTTCGCCGCTGGCACCATTGTTGTGGCAGCAAAAGCTGGACGTTTGTCTTTTTTGCTCCGGAGGGCGCCAAGAGTGAAAAAAGGTGCTTTTGAGGATAGAGTGCGCAGGAAAGCAGAGAGGGCCAAATTGTGTGGGGCATTTGAAGGGGTTCCAGGAGGCAGTGAGGACCAGCATCACTTTTCCCCGCTGGCACCTTTGCTGTGGCAGCAAAAGCTGGACGTTTGTCTTTTTTGCTCCGGAGGGCGCCAAGAGTGAAAAAAGGTGCTTTTGAAGATAGAGTCCGCAGGGAAGCAGAGAGGGCCAAATTGTGTGGAGCATTTGAAGGGGTTCCAGGAGGCAGTGAGGACCAGCATCACTTTTCCCCGCTGGCACCTTTGCTGTGGCAGCAAAAGCTGGACGTTTGTCTTTTTTGCTCCGGAGGGCGCCAAGAGTGAAAAAAGGTGCTTTTGAGGCTAGAGTCCGCAGGAAAGCAGAGAGGGCCAAATTGTGTGGGGCATTTGAAGGGGTTCCAGGAGGCAGTGAGGACCAGCATCACTTTTCGCTGCTGGCACCATTGCTGTGGCAGCAAAAGCTGGACGTTTGTCTTTTTTGCTCCAAACAGCGGCGAAAGTGAAAAAAGGTGCTTTTGAGGATAGAGTGCGCAGGAAAGCAGAGAGGGCCAAATTGCCTGGGGCATTTGAAGGGGTTCCAGGAGGCAGTGAGGACCAGCATCACTTTTCCCCGCTGGCACCTTTGCTGTAGCAGCAAAAGCTGGACATTTGTCTTTTTTTTGCTCCAAACAGCGGCGAAAGTGAAAAAAAGTGCTATTAAGCCTAGATTGCGCAGGAAAGCAGAGAGGGCCAAATTGTGTGGGGCATTTGAAGGGGTTCCAGGAGTCAGTGAGGACCAGCATCACTTTTCCCCGCTGGCACCTTTGCTGTGGCAGCAAAAGCTGGACGTTTGTCTTTTTTGCTCCGGAGGGCGCCAAGAGTGAAAAAAGGTGCTTTTGAGGCTAGAGTGCGCAGGAAAGCAGAGAGGGCCAAATTGTGTGGGGCATTTGAAGGGGTTCCAGTAGGCAGTGAGGACCAGCATCACTTTTCCTCGCTGGCACCTTTGCTGTAGCAGCAAAAGCTGGACGTTTGTCTTTTTTGCTCCAAACAGCGGCGAAAGTGAAAAAAGGTGCTTTTGAGGCTAGAGTGCGCAAAAAAGCAGAGAGGGCCAAATTGTGTGGGGCATTTGAAGGGGTTCCAGGAGGCAGTGAGGACCAGCATCACTTTTCACCGCTGGCACCTTTGCTGTGGCAGCAAAAGCTGGACGTTTGTCTTTTTTGCTCCGGAGGGGGCCAAGAGTGAAAAAAGTTGCTTTTGAGGCTAGAGTCCGCAGGGAAGCAGAGAGGGCCAAATTGTGTGGGGCATTTGAAGGGGTTCCAGGAGGCAGTGAGGACCAGCATCACTTTTCCCCGCTGGCACCTTTGCTGTGGCAGCAAAAGCTGGACGTTTGTCTTTTTTGCTCCAAACAGCGGCGAAAGTGAAAAAAGGTGCTTTTGAGGATAGAGTGCGCAGGAAAGCAGAGAGGGCCAAATTGTGTGGGGCATTTGAAGGGGTTCCAGGAGGCAGTGAGGACCAGCATCACTTTTCCCCGCTGGCACCTTTGCTGTGGCAGCAAAAGCTGGACGTTTGTCTTTTTTGCTCCAAACAGCGGCGAAAGTGAAAAAAGGTGCTTTTGAGGCTAGAGTCCGCAGGGAAGCAGAGAGGGCCAAATTGCCTGGGGCATTTGAAGGGGTTCCAGGAGGCAGTGAGGACCAGCATCACTTTTCCCCGCTGGCACCTTTGCTGTGGCAGCAAAAGCTGGACGTTTGTCTTTTTTGCTCCGGAGGGCGCCAAGAGTGAAAAAAGGCGCTTTTGAGGCTAGAGTGCGCAGGAAAGCAGAGAGGGCCAAATTGTGTGGAGCATTTGAAGGGGTTCCAGGAGGCAGTGAGGACCAGCATGACTTTTCGCCGCTGGCACCATTGCTGTGGCAGCAAAAGCTGGACGTTTGTCTTTTTTGCTCCAGAGGGCGCCAAGAGTGAAAAAAGGTGCTTTTGAGGATAGAGTGCGCAGGAAAGCAGAGAGGGCCAAATTGTGTGGGGCATTTGAAGGGGTTCCAGGAGGCAGTGAGGACCAGCATCACTTTTCCCCGCTGGCACCTTTGCTGTGGCAGCAAAAGCTGGACGTTTGTCTTTTTTGCTCCAGAGGGCGCCAAGAGTGAAAAAAGGTGCTTTTGAGGCTAGAGTGCGCAGGAAAGCAGAGAGGGCCAAATTGTGTGGGGCATTTGAAGGGGTTCCAGGAGGCAGTGAGGACCAGCATCACTTTTCCCCGCTGGCACCTTTGCTGTGGCAGCAAAAGCTGGACGTTTGTCTTTTTTGCTCTGGAGGGCGCCAAGAGTGAAAAAAGGTGCTTTTGAGGATAGAGTCCGCAGGAAAGCAGAGAGGGCCAAATTGTGTGGGGCATTTGAAGGGGTTCCAGGAGGCAGTGAGGACCAGCATCACTTTTCGCTGCTGGCACCTTTGCTGTAGCAGCAAAAGCTGGACGTTTGTCTTTTTTGCTCCAAACAGCAGCGAAAGTGAAAAAAGGTGCTTTTGAGGCTAGAGTGCGCAAAAAAGCAGAGAGGGCCAAATTGTCTGGGGCATTTGAAGGGGTTCCAGGAGGCAGTGAGGACCAGCATCACTTTTCACCGCTGGCACCTTTGCTGTGGCAGCAAAAGCTGGACGTTTGTCTTTTTTGCTCCGGAGGGGGCCAAGAGTGAAAAAAGTTGCTTTTGAGGCTAGAGTCCGCAGGGAAGCAGAGAGGGCCAAATTGTGTGGGGCATTTGAAGGGGTTCCAGGAGGCAGTGAGGACCAGCATCACTTTTCCCCGCTGGCACCTTTGCTGTGGCAGCAAAAGCTGGACGTTTGTCTTTTTTGCTCCAAACAGCGGCGAAAGTGAAAAAAGGTGCTTTTGAGTCTAGAGTGCGCAGGAAAGCAGAGAGGGCCAAATTGTGTGGGGCATTTGAAGGGGTTCCAGGAGGCAGTGAGGACCAGCATCACTTTTCCCCGCTGGCACCTTTGCTGTGGCAGCAAAAGCTGGACGTTTGTCTTTTTTGCTCCAAACAGCGGCGAAAGTGAAAAAAGGTGCTTTTGAGGCTAGAGTGCGCAAAAAAGCAGAGAGGGCCAAATTGTCTGGGGCATTTGAAGGGGTTCCAGGAGGCAGTGAGGACCAGCATCACTTTTCACCGCTGGCACCTTTGCTGTGGCAGCAAAAGCTGGACGTTTGTCTTTTTTGCTCCGGAGGGGGCCAAGAGTGAAAAAAGTTGCTTTTGAGGCTAGAGTCCGCAGGGAAGCAGAGAGGGCCAAATTGTGTGGGGCATTTGAAGGGGTTCCAGGAGGCAGTGAGGACCAGCATCACTTTTCCCCGCTGGCACCTTTGCTGTGGCAGCAAAAGCTGGACGTTTGTCTTTTTTGCTCCAAACAGCGGCGAAAGTGAAAAAAGGTGCTTTTGAGTCTAGAGTGCGCAGGAAAGCAGAGAGGGCCAAATTGTGTGGGGCATTTGAAGGGGTTCCAGGAGGCAGTGAGGACCAGCATCACTTTTCCCCGCTGGCACCTTTGCTGTGGCAGCAAAAGCTGGACGTTTGTCTTTTTTGCTCCAAACAGCGGCGAAAGTGAAAAAAGGTGCTTTTGAGGCTAGAGTGCGCAAAAAAGCAGAGAGGGCCAAATTGTGTGGGGCATTTGAAGGGGTTCCAGGAGGCAGTGAGGACCAGCATCACTTTTCCCCGCTGGCACCTTTGCTGTGGCAGCAAAAGCTGGACGTTTGTCTTTTTTGCTCCGGAGGGCGCCAAGATTGAAAAAAGGTGCTTTTGAAGATAGAGTCCGCAGGAAAGCAGAGAGGGCCAAATTGTGTGGGGCATTTGAAGGGGTTCCAGGAGGCAGTGAGGACCAGCATCACTTTTCTCTGCTGGCACCTTTGCTGTGGCAGCAAAAGCTGGACGTTTGTCTTTTTTGCTCCAAACAGCGGCGAAAGTGAAAAAAGGTGCTTTTGAGGCTAGAGTGCGCAGGAAAGCAGAGAGGGCCAAATTGTGTGGGGCATTTGAAGGGGTTCCAGGAGGCAGTGAGGACCAGCATCACTTTTCCCCGCTGGCACCTTTGCTGTGGCAGCAAAAGCTGGACGTTTGTCTTTTTTGCTCCGGAGGGCGCCAAGAGTGAAAAAAGGCGCTTTTGAGGCTAGAGTGCGCAGGAAAGCAGAGAGGGCCAAATTGTGTGGAGCATTTGAAGGGGTTCCAGGAGGCAGTGAGGACCAGCATGACTTCTCGCCGCTGGCACCATTGCTGTGGCAGCAAAAGCTGGACGTTTGTCTTTTTTGCTCCGGAGGGGGCCAAGAGTGAAAAAAGGTGCTTTTGAGGATACAGTGCGCAGGAAAGCAGAGAGGGCCAAATTGTGTGGGGCATTTGAAGGGGTTCCAGGAGGCAGTGAGGACCAGCATCACTTTTCCCCGCTGGCACCTTTGCTGTAGCAGCAAAAGCTGGACGTTTGTCTTTTTTGCTCCAAACAGCGGCGAAAGTGAAAAAAGGTGCTTTTGAGGCTAGAGTGCGCAAAAAAGCAGAGAGGGCCAAATTGTGTGGGGCATTTGAAGGGGTTCCAGGAGGCAGTGAGGACCAGCATCACTTTTCCCCGCTGGCACCTTTGCTGTGGCAGCAAAAGCTGGACGTTTGTCTTTTTTGCTCTGGAGTGCGCCAAGAGTGAAAAAAGGTGCTTTTGAGGCTAGATTGCGCAGGAAAGCAGAGAGGGCCAAATTGTGTGGGGCATTTGAAGGGGTTCCAGGAGGCAGTGAGGACCAGCATCACTTTTCCCCGCTGGCACCTTTGCTGTGGCAGCAAAAGCTGGACGTTTGTCTTTTTTGCTCCGGAGGGCGCCAAGAGTGAAAAAAGGCTCTTTTGAGGCTAGAGTGCGCAGGAAAGCAGAGAGGGCCAAATTGTGTGGAGCATTTGAAGGGGTTCCAGTAGGCAGTGAGGACCAGCATCACTTTTCGCCGCTGGCACCTTTGCTGTGGCAGCAAAAGCTGGACGTTTGTCTTTTTTGCTCCAAACAGCGGCGAAAGTGAAAAAAGGTGCTTTTGAGGATAGAGTGCGCAGGAAAGCAGAGAGGGCCAAATTGCCTGGGGCATTTGAAGGGGTTCCAGGAGGCAGTGAGGACCAGCATCACTTTTCCCCGCTGGCACCTTTGCTGTAGCAGCAAAAGCTGGACGTTTGTCTTTTTTGCTCCAAACAGCGGCGAAAGTGAAAAAAGGTGCTATTAAGGCTAGATTGCGCAGGAAAGCAGAGAGGGCCAAATTGTGTGGGGCATTTGAAGGGGTTCCAGGAGGCAGTGAGGACCAGCATGAATTTTCCCCGATGTCACCTTTGCTGTGGCAGCAAAAGCTGGACGTTTGTCTTTTTTGCTCCGGAATGCTCCAAGAGTGAAAAAAGGCTCTTTTGAGGCTAGAGTGCGCAGGAAAGCAGAGAGGGCCAAATTGTGTGGAGCATTTGAAGGGGTTCCAGGAGGCAGTGAGGACCAGCATCACTTTTCGCCGCTGGCACCATTGTTGTGGCAGCAAAAGCTGGACGTTTGTCTTTTTTGCTCCAAACAGCGGCGAAAGTGAAAAAAGGTGCTTTTGAGGCTAGAGTGCGCATAAAAGCAGAGAGGGCCAAATTGTGTGGGGCATTTGAAGGGGTTCCAGGAGGCAGTGAGGACCAGCATCACTTTTCCCCGCTGGCACCTTTGCTGTGGCAGCAAAAACTGGACCTTTGTCTTTTTTGCTCCAAACAGCGGCGAAAGTGAAAAAAGGTGCTTTTGAGGCTAGAGTGCGCAGGAAAGCAGAGAGGGCCAAATTGTGTGGGGCATTTGAAGGGGTTCCAGGAGGCAGTGAGGACCAGCATCACTTTTCCCCGCTGGCACCTTTGCTGTTGCAGCAAAAGCTGGACGTTTGTCTTTTTTGCTCCAAACAGCGGCGAAAGTGAAAAAAGGTGCTTTTGAGGCTAGAGTGCGCAGGGAAGCAGAGAGGGCGAAATTGTGTGGGGCATTTGAAGGGGTTCCAGGAGGCAGTGAGGACCAGCATCACTTTTCCCCGCTGGCACCTTTGCTGTGGCAGCAAAAGCTGGACGTTTGTCTTTTTTGCTCCGGAGGGCGCCAAGAGTGAAAAAAGGTGCTTTTGAGGATAGAGTGCGCAGGGAAGCAGAGAGGGCCAAATTGCCTGAGGCATTTGAAGGCGTTCCAGGAGGCAGTGAGGACCAGCATCACTTTTCCCCGCTGGCACCTTTGCTGTGGCAGCAAAAGCTGGACTTTTGTCTTTTTTGCTCCAAACAGCGGCGAAAGTGAAAAAAGGTGCTTTTGAGGACAGAGTGCGCAGGAAAGCAGAGAGGGCCAAATTGTCTGGGGCATTTGAAGGGGTTCCAGGAGGCAGTGAGGACCAGCATCACTTTTCCCCGCTGGCACCTTTGCTGTAGCAGCAAAAGCTGGACGTTTGTCTTTTTTGCTCCAAACAGCGGCGAAAGTGAAAAAAGGTGCTATTAAGGCTAGATTGCGCAGGAAAGCAGAGAGGGCCAAATTGTGTGGGGCATTTGAAGGGGTTCCAGGAGGCAGTGAGGACCAGCATCACTTTTCCCCGCTGGCACCTTTGCTGTGGCAGCAAAAGCTGGACGTTTGTCTTTTTTGCTCCGGAGGGCGCCAAGAGTGAAAAAAGGCGCTTTTGAGGATAGAGTGCGCAGGAAAGCAGAGAGAGCCAAATTGTGTGGAGCATTTGAAGGGGTTCCAGGAGGCAGTGAGGACCAGCATCACTTTTCGCCGCTGGCACCATTGTTGTGGCAGCAAAAGCTGGACGTTTGTCTTTTTTGCTCCGTAGGGCGCCAAGAGTGAAAAAAGGTGCTTTTGAGGATAGAGTGCACAGGAAAGCAGAGAGGGCCAAATTGTGTGGGGCATTTGAAGGGGTTCCAGGAGGCAGTGAGGACCAGCATCACTTTTCCCCGCTGGCACCTTTGCTGTAGCAGCAAAAGCTGGACGTTTGTCTTTTTTGCTCCAAACAGCGGCGAAAGTGAAAAAAGGTGCTTTTGAGGCTAGAGTGCGCAAAAAAGCAGAGAGGGCCAAATTGTGTGGGGCATTTGAAGGGGTTCCTGGAGGCAGTGAGGACCAGCATGACTTTTCCCCGCTGGCACCTTTGCTGTGGCAGCAAAAGCTGGACGTTTGTCTTTTTTGCTCCGGAGGGCGCCAAGAGTGAAAAAAGGTGCTTTTGAGGCTAGAGTCCGCAGAAAAGCAGAGAGGGCCAAATTGTGTGGGGCATTTGAAGGGGTTCCTGGAGGCAGTGAGGACCAGCATCACTTTTCGCTGCTGGCAGCATTGCTGTGGCAGCAAAAGCTGGACGTTTGTCTTTTTTGCTCCGCAGGGCGCCAAGAGTGAAAAAAGGTGCTTTTGAGGATATTGTCCGCAGGAAAGCAGAGAGGGCCAAATTGTGTGGGGCATTTGAAGGGGTTCCAGGAGGCAGTGAGAAGCAGCATCACTTTTCCCCGCTGGCACCTTTGCTGTGGCAGCAAAAGCTGGACGTTTGTCTTTTTTGCTCCGGAGGGCGCCAAGAGTGAAAAAAGGTGCTTTTGAGGCTAGAGTCCGCAGGGAAGCAGAGAGGGCGAAATTGTGTGGGGCATTTGAAGGGGTTCCAGGAGGCAGTGAGGACCAGCATCACTTTTCCCCGCTGGCACCTTTGCTGTGGCAGCAAAAGCTGGACGTTTGTCTTTTTTGCTCCAAACAGCGGCGAAAGTGAAAAAAGGTGCTTTTGAGGATAGAGTGCGCAGGAAAGCAGAGAGGGCCAAATTGTGTGGGGCATTTGAAGGGGTTCCTGGAGGCAGTGAGGACCAGCATCACTTTTCCCCGCTGGCACCTTTGCTGTGGCAGCAAAAGCTGGACGTTTGTCTTTTTTGCTCCGGAGGGCGCCAAGAGTGAAAAAAGGTGCTTTTGAGGCTAGAGTCCGCAGAAAAGCAGAGAGGGCCAAATTGTGTGGGGCATTTGAAGGGGTTCCTGGAGGCAGTGAGGACCAGCATCACTTTTCCCCGCTGGCACCTTTGCTGTGGCAGCAAAAGCTGGACTTTTGTCTTTTTTGCTCCAAACAGCGGCGAAAGTGAAAAAAGTTGCTTTTGAGGATAGAGTGCGCAGGAAAGCAGAGAGGGCCAAATTGTCTGGGGCATTTGAAGGGGTTCCAGGAGGCAGTGAGGACCAGCATCACTTTTCCCCGCTGGCACCTTTGCTGTAGCAGCAAAAGCTGGACGTTTGTCTTTTTTGCTCCAAACAGCGGCGAAAGTGAAAAAAGGTGCTATTAAGGCTAGATTGCGCAGGAAAGCAGAGAGGGCCAAATTGTGTGGGGCATTTGAAGGGGTTCCAGGAGGCAGTGAGGACCAGCATCACTTTTCCCCGCTGGCACCTTTGCTGTGGCAGCAAAAGCTGGACGTTTGTCTTTTTTGCTCCGGAGGGCGACAAGAGTGAAAAAAGGCGCTTTTGAGGCTAGAGTGCGCAGGAAAGCAGAGAGGGCCAAATTGTGTGGAGCATTTGAAGGGGTTCCAGGAGGCAGTGAGGACCAGCATCACTTTTCGCCGCTGGCACCATTGTTGTGGCAGCAAAAGCTGGACGTTTGTCTTTTTTGCTCCTGAGGGCGCCAAGAGTGAAAAAAGGTGCTTTTGAGGATAGAGTGCACAGGAAAGCAGAGAGGGCCAAATTGTGTGGGGCATTTGAAGGGGTTCCAGGAGGCAGTGAGGACCAGCATCACTTTTCCCCGCTGGCACCTTTGCTGTAGCAGCAAAAGCTGGACGTTTATCTTTTTTGCTCCAAACATCGGCGAAAGTGAAAAAAGGTGCTTTTGAGGCTAGAGTGCGCAAAAAAGCAGAGAGGGCCAAATTGTGTGGGGCATTTGAAGGGGTTCCAGGAGGCAGTGAGGACCAGCATCACTTTTCCCCGCTGGCACCTTTGCTGTGGCAGCAAAAGCTGGACGTTTGTCTTTTTTGCTCCGGAGGGCGCCAAGAGTGAAAAAAGGTGCTTTTGAGGCTAGAGTCCGCAGAAAAGCAGAGAGGGCCAAATTGTGTGGGGCATTTGAAGGGGTTCCTGGAGGCAGTGAGGACCAGCATCACTTTTCGCTGCTGGCAGCATTGCTGTGGCAGCAAAAGCTGGACGTTTGTCTTTTTTGCTCCGCAGGGCGCCAAGAGTGAAAAAAGGTGCTTTTGAGGATAGAGTGCGCAGGAAAGCAGAGAGGGCCAAATTGTGTGGGGCATTTGAAGGGGTTCCTGGAGGCAGTGAGGACCAGCATCACTTTTCCCCGCTGGCACCTTTGCTGTGGCAGCAAAAGCTGGATGTTTGTCTTTTTTGCTCCGGAGGGCGCCAAGAGTGAAAAAAGGTGCTTTTGAGGCTAGAGTCCGCAGAAAAGCAGAGAGGGCCAAATTGTGTGGGGCATTTGAAGGGGTTCCTGGAGGCAGTGAGGACCAGCATCACTTTTCCCCGCTGGCACCTTTGCTGTGGCAGCAAAAGCTGGACTTTTGTCTTTTTTGCTCCAAACAGCGGCGAAAGTGAAAAAAGTTGCTTTTGAGGATAGAGTGCGCAGGAAAGCAGAGAGGGCCAAATTGTCTGGGGCATTTGAAGGGGTTCCAGGAGGCAGTGAGGACCAGCATCACTTTTCCCCGCTGGCACCTTTGCTGTAGCAGCAAAAGCTGGACGTTTGTCTTTTTTGCTCCAAACAGCGGCGAAAGTGAAAAAAGGTGCTATTAAGGCTAGATTGCGCAGGAAAGCAGAGAGGGCCAAATTGTGTGGGGCATTTGAAGGGGTTCCAGGAGGCAGTGAGGACCAGCATCACTTTTCCCCGCTGGCACCTTTGCTGTGGCAGCAAAAGCTGGACGTTTGTCTTTTTTGCTCCGGAGGGCGACAAGAGTGAAAAAAGGCGCTTTTGAGGCTAGAGTGCGCAGGAAAGCAGAGAGGGCCAAATTGTGTGGAGCATTTGAAGGGGTTCCAGGAGGCAGTGAGGACCAGCATCACTTTTCGCCGCTGGCACCATTGTTGTGGCAGCAAAAGCTGGACGTTTGTCTTTTTTGCTCCGGAGGGCGCCAAGAGTGAAAAAAGGTGCTTTTGAGGATAGAGTGCACAGGAAAGCAGAGAGGGCCAAATTGTGTGGGGCATTTGAAGGGGTTCCAGGAGGCAGTGAGGACCAGCATCACTTTTCCCCGCTGGCACCTTTGCTGTAGCAGCAAAAGCTGGACGTTTATCTTTTTTGCTCCAAACATCGGCGAAAGTGAAAAAAGGTGCTTTTGAGGCTAGAGTGCGCAAAAAAGCAGAGAGGGCCAAATTGTGTGGGGCATTTGAAGGGGTTCCAGGAGGCAGTGAGGACCAGCATCACTTTTCCCCGCTGGCACCTTTGCTGTGGCAGCAAAAGCTGGACGTTTGTCTTTTTTGCTCCGGAGGGCGCCAAGAGTGAAAAAAGGTGCTTTTGAGGCTAGAGTCCGCAGAAAAGCAGAGAGGGCCAAATTGTGTGGGGCATTTGAAGGGGTTCCTGGAGGCAGTGAGGACCAGCATCACTTTTCGCTGCTTTCAGCATTGCTGTGGCAGCAAAAGCTGGACGTTTGTCTTTTTTGCTCCGCAGGGCGCCAAGAGTGAAAAAAGGTGCTTTTGAGGATAGTGTCCGCAGGAAAGCAGAGAGGGCCAAATTGTGTGGGGCATTTGAAGGGGTTCCAGGAGGCAGTGAGAAGCAGCATCACTTTTCCCCGCTGGCACCTTTGCTGTGGCAGCAAAAGCTGGACGTTTGTCTTTTTTGCTCCGGAGGGCGCCAAGAGTGAAAAAAGGTGCTTTTGAGGCTAGAGTCCGCAGAAAAGCAGAGAGGGCCAAATTGTGTGGGGCATTTGAAGGGGTTCCAGGAGGCAGTGAGGACCAGCATCACTTTTCGCTGCTGGAAGCATTGCTGTGGCAGCAAAAGCTGGACGTTTGTCTTTTTTGCTCCGCAGGGCGCCAAGAGTGAAAAAAGGTGCTTTTGAGGATAGAGTGCGCAGGAAAGCAGAGAGGGCCAAATTGTGTGGGGCATTTGAAGGGGTTCCTGGAGGCAGTGAGGACCAGCATCACTTTTCCCCGCTGGCACCTTTGCTGTGGCAGCAAAAGCTGGACGTTTGTCTTTTTTGCTCCGGAGGGCGCCAAGAGTGAAAAAAGGTGCTTTTGAGGCTAGAGTCCGCAGAAAAGCAGAGAGGGCCAAATTGTGTGGGGCATTTGAAGGGGTTCCTGGAGGCAGTGAGGACCAGCATCACTTTTCCCCGCTGGCACCTTTGCTGTGGCAGCAAAAGCTGGACTTTTGTCTTTTTTGCTCCAAACAGCGGCGAAAGTGAAAAAAGTTGCTTTTGAGGATAGAGTGCGCAGGAAAGCAGAGAGGGCCAAATTGTCTGGGGCATTTGAAGGGGTTCCAGGAGGCAGTGAGGACCAGCATCACTTTTCCCCGCTGGCACCTTTGCTGTAGCAGCAAAAGCTGGACGTTTGTCTTTTTTGCTCCAAACAGCGGCGAAAGTGAAAAAAGTTGCTATTAAGGCTAGATTGCGCAGGAAAGCAGAGAGGGCCAAATTGTGTGGGGCATTTGAAGGGGTTCCAGGAGGCAGTGAGGACCAGCATCACTTTTCCCCGCTGGCACCTTTGCTGTGGCAGCAAAAGCTGGACGTTTGTCTTTTTTGCTCCGGAGGGCGACAAGAGTGAAAAAAGGCGCTTTTGAGGCTAGAGTGCGCAGGAAAGCAGAGAGGGCCAAATTGTGTGGAGCATTTGAAGGGGTTCCAGGAGGCAGTGAGGACCAGCATCACTTTTCGCCGCTGGCACCATTGTTGTGGCAGCAAAAGCTGGACGTTTGTCTTTTTTGCTCCGGAGGGCGCCAAGAGTGAAAAAAGGTGCTTTTGAGGATAGAGTGCACAGGAAAGCAGAGAGGGCCAAATTGTGTGGGGCATTTGAAGGGGTTCCAGGAGGCAGTGAGGACCAGCATCACTTTTCCCCGCTGGCACCTTTGCTGTAGCAGCAAAAGCTGGACGTTTATCTTTTTTGCTCCAAACATCGGCGAAAGTGAAAAAAGGTGCTTTTGAGGCTAGAGTGCGCAAAAAAGCAGAGAGGGCCAAATTGTGTGGGGCATTTGAAGGGGTTCCAGGAGGCAGTGAGGACCAGCATCACTTTTCCCCGCTGGCACCTTTGCTGTGGCAGCAAAAGCTGGACGTTTGTCTTTTTTGCTCCGGAGGGCGCCAAGAGTGAAAAAAGGTGCTTTTGAGGCTAGAGTCCGCAGGAAAGCAGAGAGGGCCAAATTGTGTGGGGCATTTGAAGGGGTTCCTGGAGGCAGTGAGGACCAGCATCACTTTTCGCTGCTGGCAGCATTGCTGTGGCAGCAAAAGCTGGACGTTTGTCTTTTTTGCTCCGCAGGGCGCCAAGAGTGAAAAAAGGTGCTTTTGAGGATAGTGTCCGCAGGAAAGCAGAGAGGGCCAAATTGTGTGGGGCATTTGAAGGGGTTCCAGGAGGCAGTGAGAAGCAGCATCACTTTTCCCCGCTGGCACCTTTGCTGTGGCAGCAAAAGCTGGACGTTTGTCTTTTTTGCTCCGGAGGGCGCCAAGAGTGAAAAAAGGTGCTTTTGAGGCTAGAGTCCGCAGGGAAGCAGAGAGGGCCAAATTGTGTGGGGCATTTGAAGGGGTTCCAGGAGGCAGTGAGAAGCAGCATCACTTTTCCCCGCTGGCACCTTTGCTGTGGCAGCAAAAGCTGGACGTTTGTCTTTTTTGCTCCAAACAGCGGCGAAAGTGAAAAAAGGTGCTTTTGAGGATAGAGTGCGCAAGAAAGCAGAGAGGGCCAAATTGTGTGGGGCATTTGAAGGGGTTCCAGGAGGCAGTGAGGACCAGCATCACTTTTCCCCGCTGGCACTTTTGCTGTAGCAGCAAAAGCTGGACGTTTGTCTTTTTTGCTCCAAACAGCGGCGAAAGTGAAAAAAGGTGCTTTTGAGGCTAGAGTGCGCAAAAAAGCAGAGAGGGCCAAATTGTGTGGGGCATTTGAAGGGGTTCCAGGAGGCAGTGAGGACCAGCATCACTTTTCCCCGCTGGCACCTTTGCTGTGGCAGCAAAAGCTGGACGTTTGTCTTTTTTGCTCCGGAGGGCGCCAAGAGTGAAAAAAGGTGCTTTTGAGGCTAGAGTCCGCAGAAAAGCAGAGACGGCCAAATTGTGTGGAGCATTTGAAGGGGTTCCAGGAGGCAGTGAGGACCAGCATCACTTTTCGCCGCTGGCACCATTGTTGTGGCAGCAAAAGCTGGACGTTTGTCTTTTTTGCTCCGGAGGGCGCCAAGAGTGAAAAAAGGTGCTTTTGAGGATAGAGTGCACAGGAAAGCAGAGAGGGCCAAATTGTGTGGGGCATTTGAAGGGGTTCCAGGAGGCAGTGAGGACCAGCATCACTTTTCCCCGCTGGCACCTTTGCTGTGGCAGCAAAAGCTGGACGTTTGTCTTTTTTGCTCCGGAGGGCGCCAAGAGTGAAAAAAGGTGCTTTTGAGGATAGAGTGCACAGGAAAGCAGAGAGGGCCAAATTGTGTGGGGCATTTGAAGGGGTTCCAGGAGGCAGTGAGGACCAGCATCACTTTTCCCCGCTGGCACCTTTGCTGTAGCAGCAAAAGCTGGACGTTTATCTTTTTTGCTCCAAACATCGGCGAAAGTGAAAAAAGGTGCTTTTGAGGCTAGAGTGCGCAAAAAAGCAGAGAGGGCCAAATTGTGTGGGGCATTTGAAGGGGTTCCAGGAGGCAGTGAGGACCAGCATCACTTTTCCCCGCTGGCACCTTTGCTGTGGCAGCAAAAGCTGGACGTTTGTCTTTTTTGCTCCGGAGGGCGCCAAGAGTGAAAAAAGGTGCTTTTGAGGCTAGAGTCCGCAGGAAAGCAGAGAGGGCCAAATTGTGTGGGGCATTTGAAGGGGTTCCTGGAGGCAGTGAGGACCAGCATCACTTTTCGCTGCTGGCAGCATTGCTGTGGCAGCAAAAGCTGGACGTTTGTCTTTTTTGCTCCGCAGGGCGCCAAGAGTGAAAAAAGGTGCTTTTGAGGATAGTGTCCGCAGGAAAGCAGAGAGGGCCAAATTGTGTGGGGCATTTGAAGGGGTTCCAGGAGGCAGTGAGAAGCAGCATCACTTTTCCCCGCTGGCACCTTTGCTGTGGCAGCAAAAGCTGGACGTTTGTCTTTTTTGCTCCGGAGGGCGCCAAGAGTGAAAAAAGGTGCTTTTGAGGCTAGAGTCCGCAGGGAAGCAGAGAGGGCCAAATTGTGTGGGGCATTTGAAGGGGTTCCAGGAGGCAGTGAGAAGCAGCATCACTTTTCCCCGCTGGCACCTTTGCTGTGGCAGCAAAAGCTGGACGTTTGTCTTTTTTGCTCCAAACAGCGGCGAAAGTGAAAAAAGGTGCTTTTGAGGATAGAGTGCGCAAGAAAGCAGAGAGGGCCAAATTGTGTGGGGCATTTGAAGGGGTTCCAGGAGGCAGTGAGGACCAGCATCACTTTTCCCCGCTGGCACTTTTGCTGTAGCAGCAAAAGCTGGACGTTTGTCTTTTTTGCTCCAAACAGCGGCGAAAGTGAAAAAAGGTGCTTTTGAGGCTAGAGTGCGCAAAAAAGCAGAGAGGGCCAAATTGTGTGGGGCATTTGAAGGGGTTCCAGGAGGCAGTGAGGACCAGCATCACTTTTCCCCGCTGGCACCTTTGCTGTGGCAGCAAAAGCTGGACGTTTGTCTTTTTTGCTCCGGAGGGCGCCAAGAGTGAAAAAAGGTGCTTTTGAGGCTAGAGTCCGCAGAAAAGCAGAGACGGCCACATTGTGTGGGGCATTTGAAGGGGTTCCTGGAGGCAGTGAGGACCAGCATCACTTTTCGCTGCTGGCAGCATTGCTGTGGCAGCAAAAGCTGGACGTTTGTCTTTTTTGCTCCGCAGGGCGCCAAGAGTGAAAAAAGGTGCTTTTGAGGATAGTGTCCGCAGGAAAGCAGAGAGGGCCAAATTGTGTGGGGCATTTGAAGGGGTTCCAGGAGGCAGTGAGAAGCAGCATCACTTTTCCCCGCTGGCACCTTTGCTGTGGCAGCAAAAGCTGGACGTTTGTCTTTTTTGCTCCGGAGGGCGCCAAGAGTGAAAAAAGGTGCTTTTGAGGCTAGAGTCCGCAGGGAAGCAGAGAGGGCCAAATTGTGTGGGGCATTTGAAGGGGTTCCAGGAGGCAGTGAGGACCAGCATCACTTTTCCCCGCTGGCACCTTTGCTGTGGCAGCAAAAGCTGGACGTTTGTCTTTTTTGCTCCAAACAGCGGCGAAAGTGAAAAAAGGTGCTTTTGAGGATAGAGTGCGCAGGAAAGCAGAGAGGGCCAAATTGTGTGGGGCATTTGAAGGGGTTCCAGGAGGCAGTGAGGACCAGCATCACTTTTCCCCGCTGGCACTTTTGCTGTAGCAGCAAAAGCTGGACGTTTGTCTTTTTTGCTCCAAACAGCGGCGAAAATGAAAAAAGGTACTATTGAGGCTAGATTGCGCAGGAAAGCAGAGAGGGCCAAATTGTGTGGGGCATTTGAAGGGGTTCCAGGAGGCAGTGAGGACCAGCATGACTTTTCCCCGCTGGCACCTTTGCTGTGGCAGCAAAAGCTGGACGTTTGTCTTTTTTGCTCCGGAGGGCGCCAAGAGTGAAAAAAGGTGCTTTTGAGGATAGAGTGCACAGGAAAGCAGAGAGGGCCAAATTGTGTGGGGCATTTGAAGGGGTTCCAGGAGGCAGTGAGGACCAGCATCACTTTTCCCCGCTGGCACCTTTGCTGTAGCAGCAAAAGCTGGACGTTTATCTTTTTTGCTCCAAACATCGGCGAAAGTGAAAAAAGGTGCTTTTGAGGCTAGAGTGCGCAAAAAAGCAGAGAGGGCCAAATTGTGTGGGGCATTTGAAGGGGTTCCAGGAGGCAGTGAGGACCAGCATCACTTTTCCCCGCTGGCACCTTTGCTGTGGCAGCAAAAGCTGGACGTTTGTCTTTTTTGCTCCGGAGGGCGCCAAGAGTGAAAAAAGGTGCTTTTGAGGCTAGAGTCCGCAGAAAAGCAGAGAGGGCCAAATTGTGTGGGGCATTTGAAGGGGTTCCTGGAGGCAGTGAGGACCAGCATCACTTTTCGCTGCTGGCAGCATTGCTGTGGCAGCAAAAGCTGGACGTTTGTCTTTTTTGCTCCGCAGGGCGCCAAGAGTGAAAAAAGGTGCTTTTGAGGATAGTGTCCGCAGGAAAGCAGAGAGGGCCAAATTGTGTGGGGCATTTGAAGGGGTTCCAGGAGGCAGTGAGAAGCAGCATCACTTTTCCCCGCTGGCACCTTTGCTGTGGCAGCAAAAGCTGGACGTTTGTCTTTTTTGCTCCGGAGGGCGCCAAGAGTGAAAAAAGGTGCTTTTGAGGATAGAGTGCGCAGGGAAGCAGAGAGGGCGAAATTGTGTGGGGCATTTGAAGGGGTTCCAGGAGGCAGTGAGGACCAGCATCACTTTTCCCCGCTGGCACCTTTGCTGTGGCAGCAAAAGCTGGACGTTTGTCTTTTTTGCTCCTAACAGCGGCGAAAGTGAAAAAAGGTGCTTTTGAGGCTAGAGTGCGCAGGAAAGCAGAGAGGGCCAAATTGTGTGGGGCATTTGAAGGGGTTCCAGGAGGCAGTGAGGACCAGCATCACTTTTCCCCGCTGGCACTTTTGCTGTAGCAGCAAAAGCTGGACGTTTTTCTTTTTTGCTCCAAACAGCGGCGAAAGTGAAAAAAGGTGCTTTTGAGGCTAGAGTGCGCAAAAAAGCAGAGAGGGCCAAATTGTGTGGGGCATTTGAAGGGGTTCCAGGAGGCAGTGAGGACCAGCATCACTCTTCCCCGCTGGCACCTTTGCTGTGGCAGCAAAAGCTGGACGTTTGTCTTTTTTGCTCCGGAGGGCGCCAAGAGTGAAAAAAGGTGCTTTTGAGGCTAGAGTCCGCAGAAAAGCAGAGACGGCCAAATTGTGTGGGGCATTTGAAGGGGTTCCTGGAGGCAGTGAGGACCAGCATCACTTTTCGCTGCTGGCAGCATTGCTGTGGCAGCAAAAGCTGGACGTTTGTCTTTTTTGCTCCGCAGGGCGCCAAGAGTGAAAAAAGGTGCTTTTGAGGATAGTGTCCGCAGGAAAGCAGAGAGGGCCAAATTGTGTGGGGCATTTGAAGGGGTTCCAGGAGGCAGTGAGAAGCAGCATCACTTTTCCCCGCTGGCACCTTTGCTGTGGCAGCAAAAGCTGGACGTTTGTCTTTTTTGCTCCGGAGGGCGCCAAGAGTGAAAAAAGGTGCTTTTGAGGCTAGAGTCCGCAGGGAAGCAGAGAGGGCCAAATTGTGTGGGGCATTTGAAGGGGTTCCAGGAGGCAGTGAGGACCAGCATCACTTTTCCCCGCTGGCACCTTTGTTGTGGCAGCAAAAGCTGGACGTTTGTCTTTTTTGCTCCAAACAGCGGCGAAAGTGAAAAAAGGTGCTTTTGAGGATAGAGTGCGCAGGAAAGCAGAGAGGGCCAAATTGTGTGGGGCATTTGAAGGGGTTCCAGGAGGCAGTGAGGACCAGCATCACTTTTCCCCACTGGCACTTTTGCTGTAGCAGCAAAAGCTGGACGTTTGTCTTTTTTGCTCCAAACAGCGGCGAAAATGAAAAAAGGTACTATGGAGGCTAGATTGCGCAGGAAAGCAGAGAGGGCCAAATTGTGTGGGGCATTTGAAGGGGTTCCAGGAGGCAGTGAGGACCAGCATGACTTTTCCCCGCTGGCACCTTTGCTGTGGCAGCAAAAGCTGGACGTTTGTCTTTTTTGCTCCGGAGGGCGCCAAGAGTGAAAAAAGGTGCTTTTGAGGATAGAGTGCGCAGGAAAGCAGAGAGGGCCAAATTGTGTGGGGCATTTGAAGGGGTTCCAGGAGGCAGTGAGGACCAGCATCACTTTTCGCTGCTGGCACCATTGCTTTGGCAGCAAAAGCTGGACGTTTGTCTTTTTTGCTCCGGAGGGCGCCAAGAGTGAAAAAAGGTGCTTTTGAGGATAGTGTCCGCAGGAAAGCAGAGAGGGCCAAATTGTGTGGGGCATTTGAAGGGGTTCCAGGAGGCAGTGAGAAGCAGCATCACTTTTCCCCGCTGGCACCTTTGCTGTGGCAGCAAAAGCTGGACGTTTGTCTTTTTTGCTCCGGAGGGCGCCAAGAGTGAAAAAAGGTGCTTTTGAGGCTAGAGTCCGCAGGGAAGCAGAGAGGGCCAAATTGTGTGGGGCATTTGAAGGGGTTCCAGGAGGCAGTGAGGACCAGCATCACTTTTCCCCGCTGGAACCTTTGCTGTGGCAGCAAAAGCTGGACGTTTGTCTTTTTTGCTACAAACAGCGGCGAAAGTGAAAAAAGGTGCTTTTGAGGATAGAGTGCGCAGGAAAGCAGAGAGGGCCAAATTGTGTGGGGTATTTGAAGGGGTTCCAGGAGGCAGTGAGGACCAGCATGACTTTTCCCCGCTGGCACCTTTGCTGTGGAAGCAAAAGCTGGACGTTTGTCTTTTTTGCTCCAAACAGCGGCGAAAGTGAAAAAAGGTGCTATTGAGGCTAGATTGCGCAGGAAAGCAGAGAGGGCCAAATTGTGTGGGGCATTTGAAGGGGTTCCTGGAGGCAGTGAGGACCAGCATCACTTTTCCCCGCTGGCACCTTTGCTGTAGCAGCAAAAGCTGGACTTTTGTCTTTTTTGCTCCAAACAGCGGCGAAAGTGAAAAAAGGTGCTTTTGAGGCTAGAGTGCGCAGGAAAGCAGAGAGGGCCAAATTGTCTGGGGCATTTGAAGGGGTTCCAGGAGGCAGTGAGGACCAGCATCACTTTTCCCCGCTGGCACCTTTGCTGTGGCAGCAAAAGATGGACGTTTGTCTTTTTTGCTCTGGAGGGCGCCAAGAGTGAAAAAAGGTGCTTTTGAGGCTAGAGTCCGCAGGGAAGCAGAGAGGACCAAATTGTGTGGGGCATTTGAAGGGGTTCCAGGAGTCAGTGAGGACCAGCATCACTTTTCCCCGCTGGCACCTTTGCTGTGGCAGCAAAAGCTGGACGTTTGTCTTTTTTGCTCCGGAGGGCGCCAAGAGTGAAAAAAGGTGCTTTTGAGGCTAGAGTGCGCAGGAAAGCAGAGAGGGCCAAATTGTGTGGGGCATTTGAAGGGGTTCCAGGAGGCAGTGAGGACCAGCATCACTTTTCCCCGCTGGCACCTTTGCTGTGGCAGCAAAAGCTGGACGTTTGTCTTTTTTGCTTTGGAGGGCGCCAAGAGTGAAAAAAGGTGCTTTTGAGGATAGTGTCCGCAGGAAAGCAGAGAGGGCCAAATTGTGTGTGGCATTTGAAGGGGTTCCAGGAGGCAGTGAGGACCAGCATCACTTTTCCCCGCTGGCACCTTTGCTGTAGCAGCAAAAGCTGGACGTTTGACTTTTTTGATCCAAACAGCGGCGAAAGTGAAAAAAGGTGCTTTTGAGGCTAGATTGCGCAGGAAAGCAGAGAGGGCCAAATTGTGTGGGGCATTTGAAGGGGTTCCATGAGGCAGTGAGGACCAGCATCACTTTTCCCCGCTGGCACCTTTGCTGTGGCAGCAAAAGCTGGACGTTTGTCTTTTTTGCTCCGGAGGGCGCCAAGAGTGAAAAAAGGTGCTTTTGAGGATAGAGTGCGCAGGAAAGCAGAGAGGGACAAATTGTGTGGGGCATTTGAAGGGGTTCCAGGAGGCAGTGAGGACCAGCATCACTTTTCGCTGCTGACACCATTGCTGTGGCAGCAAAAGCTGGACGTTTGTCTTTTTTGCTCCGCAGGGCGCCAAGAGTGAAAAAAGGTGCTTTTGAGGATAGTGTCCGCAGGAAAGCAGAGAGGGCCAAATTGTGTGGGGCATTTGAAGGGGTTCCAGGAGGCAGTGAGAAGCAGCATCACTTTTCCCTGCTGGCACCTTTGCTGTGGCAGCAAAAGCTGGACGTTTGTCTTTTTTGCTCCCGAGGGCGCCAAGAGTGAAAAAAGGTTCTTTTGAGGCTAGAGTCCGCAGGGAAGCAGAGAGGGCCAAATTGTGTGGGGCATTTGAAGGGGTTCCAGGAGGCAGTGAGGACCAGCATCACTTTTCCCCGCTGGCACCTTTGCTGTGGCAGCAAAAGCTGGACGTTTGTCTTTTTTGCTCCAAACAGCGGCGAAAGTGAAAAAAGGTGCTTTTGAGGATAGAGTGCGCAGGAAAGTAGAGAGGGCCAAATTGTGTGGGGCATTTGAAGGGGTTCCAGGAGGCAGTGAGGACCAGCATCACTTTTCCCCGCTGGCACCTTTGCTGTAGCAGCAAAAGATGGACGTTTGTCTTTTTTGCTCCAAACAGCGGCGAAAGTGAAAAAAGGTGCTATTGAGGCTAGATTGCGCAGGAAAGCAGAGAGGGCCAAATTGTGTGGGGCATTTGAAGGAGTTCCAGGAGGCAGTGAGGACCAGCATCACTTTTCCCCGCTGGCACCTTTGCTGTGGCAGCAAAAGCTGGACGTTTGTCTTTTTTGCTCTGGAGGGCGCCAAGAGTGAAAAAAGGCGCTTTTGAGGATAGAGTGCGCAGGAAAGCAGAGAGGGCCAAATTGTGTGGAGCATTTGAAGGGGTTCCAGTAGGCAGTGAGGACCAGCATCACTTTTCCCCACTGGCACCTTTGCTGTGGCAGCAAAAGCTGGACATTTGTCTTTTTTGCTCCGGAGGGCGCCAAGAGTGAAAAAAGGTGCTTTTGAGGCTAGAGTGCGCAGGAAAGCAGAGAGGGCCAAATTGTGTGGGGCATTTGAAGGGGTTCCAGGAGGCAGTGAGGACCAGCATCACTTTTCCCCGCTGGCACCTTTGCTGTGGCAGCAAAAGCTGGACGTTTGTCTTTTTTGCTCCGGAGGGCGCCAAGAGTGAAAAAAGGTGCTTTTGAGGATAGTGTCCGCAGGAAAGCAGAGAGGGCCAAATTGTGTGGGGCATTTGAAGGGGTTCCAGGAGGCAGTGAGGACCAGCATCACTTTTCCCCGCTGGCACCTTTGCTGTAGCAGCAAAAGCTGGACGTTTGTCTTTTTTGATCCAAACAGCGGCGAAAGTGAAAAAAGGTGCTTTTGAGGCTAGATTGCGCAGGAAAGCAGAGAGGGCCAAATTGTGTGGGGCATTTGAAGGGGTTCCATGAGGCAGTGAGGACCAGCATCACTTTTCCCCGCTGGCACCTTTGCTGTGGCAGCAAAAGCTGGACGTTTGTCTTTTTTGCTCCGGAGGGGGCCAAGAGTGAAAAAAGGTGCTTTTGAGGATAGAGTGCGCAGGGAAGCAGAGAGGGCCAAATTGTGTGGGGCATTTGAAGGGGTTCCAGTAGGCAGTGAGGACCAGCATCACTTTTCGCCGCTGGCACCATTGCTGTGGCAGCAAAAGCTGGACGTTTATCTTTTTTGCTCCAAACATCGGCGCCAAGAGTGAAAAAAGGTGCTTTTGAGGATAGTGTCCGCAGGAAAGCAGAGAGGGCCAAATTGTGTGGGGCATTTGAAGGGGTTCCAGGAGGCAGTGAGAAGCAGCATCACTTTTCCCCGCTGGCACCTTTGCTGTGGCAGCAAAAGCTGGACGTTTGTCTTTTTTGCTCCGGAGGGGGCCAAGAGTGAAAAAAGGTGCTTTTGAGGCTAGAGTCCGCAGGGAAGCAGAGAGGGCCAAATTGTGTGGGGCATTTGAAGGGGTTCCAGGAGGCAGTGAGGACCAGCATCACTTTTCCCCGCTGGCACCTTTGCTGTGGCAGCAAAAGCTGGACGTTTGTCTTTTTTGCTCCGCAGGGCGCCAAAAGTGAAAAAAGGTGCTTTTGAGGCTAGAGTGCGCAGGAAAGCAGAGAGGGCCAAATTGTGTGGAGCATTTGAAGGGGTTCCAGGAGGCAGTGAGGACCAGCATCACTTTTCGCCGCTGGCACCATTGTTGTGGCAGCAAAAGCTGGACGTTTGTCTTTTTTGCTCCGGAGGGCGCCAAGAGTGAAAAAAGTTGCTTTTGAGGATAGAGTGCGCAGGAAAGCAGAGAGGGCCAAATTGTGTGGGGCATTTGAAGGGGTTCCAGGAGGCAGTGAGGACCAGCATCACTTTTCCCCGCTGGCACCTTTGCTGTGGCAGCAAAAGCTGGACGTTTGTCTTTTTTGCTCCGGAGGGCGCCAAGAGTGAAAAAAGGTGCTTTTGAGGATAGAGTCCGCAGGGAAGCAGAGAGGGCCAAATTGTGTGGGGCATTTGAAGGGGTTCCAGGAGGCAGTGAGGACCAGCATCACTTTTCCCCGCTGGCACCTTTGCTGTGGCAGCAAAAGCTGGACGTTTGTCTTTTTGGCTCCGGAGGGCGCCAAGAGTGAAAAAAGGTGCTTTTGAGGCTAGAGTCCGCAGGAAATCAGAGAGGGCCAAATTGTGTGGGGCATTTGAAGGGGTTCCAGGAGGCAGTGAGGACCAGCATCACTTTTCGCTGCTGGCACCATTGCTGTGGCAGCAAAAGCTGGACGTTTGTCTTTTTTGCTCCAAACAGCGGCGAAAGTGAAAAAAAGTGCTTTTGAGGATAGAGTGCGCAGGAAAGCAGAGAGGGCCAAATTGCCTGGGGCATTTGAAGGGGTTCCAGGAGGCAGTGAGGACCAGCATCACTTTTCCCCGCTGGCACCTTTGCTGTAGCAGCAAAAGCTGGACGTTTGTCTTTTTTTGCTCCAAACAGCGGCGAAAGTGAAAAAAAGTGCTATTAAGCCTAGATTGCGCAGGAAAGCAGAGAGGGCCAAATTGTGTGGGGCATTTAAAGGGGTTCCAGGAGTCAGTGAGGACCAGCATCACTTTTCCCCGCTGGCACCTTTGCTGTGGCAGCAAAAGCTGGACGTTTGTCTTTTTTGCTCCGGAGGGCGCCAAGAGTGAAAAAAGGTGCTTTTGAGGCTAGAGTGCGCAGGAAAGCAGAGAGGGCCAAATTGTGTGGGGCATTTGAAGGGGTTCCAGGAGGCAGTGAGGACCAGCATCACTTTTCCTCGCTGGCACCTTTGCTGTAGCAGCAAAAGCTGGACGTTTGTCTTTTTTGCTCCAAACAGCGGCGAAAGTGAAAAAAGGTGCTTTTGAGGCTAGAGTGCGCAGGAAAGCAGAGAGGGCCAAATTGTGTGGGGCATTTGAAGGGGTTCCAGGAGGCAGTGAGGACCAGCATCACTTTTCACCGCTGGCACCTTTGCTGTGGCAGCAAAAGCTGGACGTTTGTCTTTTTTGCTCCGGAGGGGGCCAAGAGTGAAAAAAGTTGCTTTTGAGGCTAGAGTCCGCAGGGAAGCAGAGAGGGCCAAATTGTGTGGGGCATTTGAAGGGGTTCCAGGAGGCAGTGAGGACCAGCATCACTTTTCCCCGCTGGCACCTTTGCTGTGGCAGCAAAAGCTGGACTTTTGTCTTTTTTGCTCCAAACAGCGGCGAAAGTGAAAAAAGGTGCTTTTGAGTCTAGAGTGCGCAGGAAAGCAGAGAGGGCCAAATTGTGTGGGGCATTTGAAGGGGTTCCAGGAGGCAGTGAGGACCAGCATGACTTTTCCCCGCTGGCACCTTTGCTGTGGCAGCAAAAGCTGGACGTTTGTCTTTTTTGCTCCAAACAGCGGCGAAAGTGAAAAAAGGTGCTTTTGAGGCTAGAGTGCGCAGGAAAGCAGAGAGGGCCAAATTGTGTGGGGCATTTGAAGGGGTTCCAGGAGGCAGTGAGGACCAGCATCACTTTTCCCCGCTGGCACCTTTGCTGTGGCAGCAAAAGCTGGACGTTTGTCTTTTTTGCTCCGGAGGGCGCCAAGAGTGAAAAAAGGCGCTTTTGAGGCTAGAGTGCGCAGGAAAGCAGAGAGGGCCAAATTGTGTGGAGCATTTGAAGGGGTTCCAGGAGGCAGTGAGGACCAGCATGACTTTTCGCCGCTGGCACCATTGCTGTGGCAGCAAAAGCTGGACGTTTGTCTTTTTTGCTTTGGAGGGCGCCAAGAGTGAAAAAAGGTGCTTTTGAGGATAGAGTGCGCAGGAAAGCAGAGAGGGCCAAATTGTGTGGGGCATTTGAAGGGGTTCCAGGAGGCAGTGAGGACCAGCATCACTTTTCCCCGCTGGCACCTTTGCTGTGGCAGCAAAAGCTGGACGTTTGTCTTTTTTGCTCCAAACAGCGGCGAAAGTGAAAAAAGGTGCTTTTGAGGCTAGAGTGCGCAAAAAAGCAGAGAGGGCCAAATTGTGTGGGGCATTTGAAGGGGTTCCAGGAGGCAGTGAGGACCAGCATCACTTTTCCCCGCTGGCACCTTTGCTGTGGCAGCAAAAGCTGGACGTTTGTCTTTTTTGCTCTGGAGGGCGCCAAGAGTGAAAAAAGGTGCTTTTGAGGATAGAGTGCGCAGGAAAGCAGAGAGGGCCAAATTGTGTGGGGCATTTGAAGGGGTTCCAGGAGGCAGTGAGGACCAGCATCACTTTTCGCTGCTGGCACCTTTGCTGTGGCAGCAAAAGCTGGACGTTTGTCTTTTTTGCTCCAAACAGCGGCGAAAGTGAAAAAAGGTGCTTTTGAGGCTAGAGTGCGCAGGAAAGCAGAGAGGGCCAAATTGTGTGGGGCATTTGAAGGGGTTCCAGGAGGCAGTGAGGACCAGCATCACTTTTCCCCGCTGGCACCTTTGCTGTGGCAGCAAAAGCTGGACGTTTGTCTTTTTTGCTCCGGAGGGCGCCAAGAGTGAAAAAAGGCGCTTTTGAGGCTAGAGTGCGCAGGAAAGCAGAGAGGGCCAAATTGTGTGGAGCATTTGAAGGGGTTCCAGGAGGCAGTGAGGACCAGCATCACTTTTCGCCGCTGGCACCATTGCTGTGGCAGCAAAAGCTGGACGTTTGTCTTTTTTGCTCCGGAGGGCGCCAAGAGTGAAAAAAGGTGCTTTTGAGGATACAGTGCGCAGGAAAGCAGAGAGGGCCAAATTGTGTGGGGCATTTGAAGGGGTTCCAGGAGGCAGTGAGGACCAGCATCACTTTTCCCCGCTGGCACCTTTGCTGTGGCAGCAAAAGCTGGACGTTTGTCTTTTTTGCTCCAAACAGCGGCGAAAGTGAAAAAAGGTGCTTTTGAGGCTAGAGTGCGCAAAAAAGCAGAGAGGGCCAAATTGTCTGGGGCATTTGAAGGGGTTCCAGGAGGCAGTGAGGACCAGCATCACTTTTCCCCGCTGGCACCTTTGCTGTGGCAGCAAAAGCTGGACGTTTGTCTTTTTTGCTCTGGAGGGCGCCAAGAGTGAAAAAAGGTGCTTTTGAGGCTAGAGTGCGCAGGAAAGCAGAGAGGGCCAAATTGTGTGGGGCATTTGAAGGGGTTCCAGGAGGCAGTGAGGACCAGCATCACTTTTCCCCGCTGGCACCTTTGCTGTGGCAGCAAAAGCTGGACGTTTGTCTTTTTTGCTCCGGAGGGCGCCAAGAGTGAAAAAAGGTGCTTTTGAGGCTAGAGTCCGCAGGAAAGCAGAGAGGGCCAAATTGTGTGAGGCATTTGAAGGGGTTCCAGGAGGCAGTGAGGACCAGCATCACTTTTCGCTGCTGGCACCATTGCTGTGGCAGCAAAAGCTGGACGTTTGTCTTTTTTGCTCCGGAGGGCGCCAAGAGTGAAAAAAGGTGCTTTTGAGGATAGTGTCCGCAGGAAAGCAGAGAGGGCCAAATTGTGTGGGGCATTTGAAGGGGTTCCAGGAGGCATTGAGAAGCAGCATATCTTTTCCCCGCTGGCACCTTTGCGGTGGCAGCAAAAGCTGGACGTTTGTCTTTTTTGCTCCGGAGGGCGCCAAGAGTGAAAAAAGGTGCTTTTGAGGATAGAGTGCGCAGGGAAGCAGAGAGGGCCAAATTGCCTGGGGCATTTGAAGGCGTTCCAGGAGGCAGTGAGGACCAGCATCACTTTTCCCCGCTGGCACCTTTGCTGTGGCAGCAAAAGCTGGACGTTTGTCTTTTTTGCTCCAAAAAGCGGCGAAAGTGAAAAAAGGTGCTTTTGAGGCTAGAGTGCGCAGGGAAGCAGAGAGGGCGAAATTGTGTGGGGCATTTGAAGGGGTTCCAGGAGGCAGTGAGGACCAGCATCACTTTTCCCCGCTGGCACCTTTGCTGTGGCAGCAAAAGCTGGACGTTTGTCTTTTTTGCTCCGGAGGGCGCCAAGAGTGAAAAAAGGTGCTTTTGAGGCTAGAGTGCGCAGGGAAGCAGAGAGGGCGAAATTGTGTGGGGCATTTGAAGGGGTTCCAGGAGGCAGTGAGGACCAGCATCACTTTTCCCCGCTGGCACCTTTGCTGTGGCAGCAAAAGCTGGACGTTTGTCTTTTTTGCTCTGGAGGGCGCCAAGAGTGAAAAAAGGTGCTTTTGAGGCTAGAGTGCGCAGGGAAGCAGAGAGGGCCAAATTGTGTGAGGCATTTGAAGGCGTTCCAGGAGGCAGTGAGGACCAGCATCACTTTTCCCCGCTGGCACCTTTGCTGTGGCAGCAAAAGCTGGACTTTTGTCTTTTTTGCTCCGGAGGGCGCCAAGAGTGAAAAAAGGTGCTTTTGAGGATAGAGTGCGCAGGAAAGCAGAGAGGGCCAAATTGTGTGGGGCATTTGAAGGGGTTCCAGGAGGCAGTGAGGACCAGCATCACTTTTCCCCGCTGGCACCTTTGCTGTGGCAGCAAAAGCTGGACGTTTGTCTTTTTTGCTCCAAACAGCGGCGAAAGTGAAAAAAGGTGCTATTAAGGCTAGATTGCGCAGGAAAGCAGAGAGGGCCAAATTGTGTGGGGCATTTGAAGGGGTTCCAGGAGGCAGTGAGGACCAGCATCACTTTTCCCCGCTGGCACCTTTGCTGTGGCAGCAAAAGCTGGACGTTTGTCTTTTTTGCTCCGGAGGGCGCCAAGAGTGAAAAAAGGCGCTTTTGAGGATAGAGTGCGCAGGAAAGCAGAGAGAGCCAAATTGTGTGGAGCATTTGAAGGGGTTCCAGGAGGCAGTGAGGACCAGCATCACTTTTCGCCGCTGGCACCATTGTTGTGGCAGCAAAAGCTGGACGTTTGTCTTTTTTGCTCCGCAGGGCGCCAAGAGTGAAAAAAGGTGCTTTTGAGGATAGAGTGCACAGGAAAGCAGAGAGGGCCAAATTGTGTGGGGCATTTGAAGGGGTTCCAGGAGGCAGTGAGGACCAGCATCACTTTTCCCCGCTGGCACCTTTGCTGTAGCAGCAAAAGCTGGACGTTTGTCTTTTTTGCTCCAAACAGCGGCGAAAGTGAAAAAAGGTGCTTTTGAGGCTAGAGTGCGCAAAAAAGCAGAGAGGGCCAAATTGTGTGGGGCATTTGAAGGGGTTCCTGGAGGCAGTGAGGACCAGCATCACTTTTCCCCGCTGGCACCTTTGCTGTGGCAGCAAAAGCTGGACGTTTGTCTTTTTTGCTCCGGAGGGCGCCAAGATTGAAAAAAGGTGCTTTTGAGGCTAGAGTCCGCAGGGAAGCAGAGAGGGCCAAATTGTGTGGGGCATTTGAAGGGGTTCCTGGAGGCAGTGAGGACCAGCATCACTTTTCGCTGCTGGCAGCATTGCTGTGGCAGCAAAAGCTGGACGTTTGTCTTTTTTGCTCCGCAGGGCGCCAAGAGTGAAAAAAGGTGCTTTTGAGGATATTGTCCGCAGGAAAGCAGAGAGGGCCAAATTGTGTGGGGCATTTGAAGGGGTTCCAGGAGGCAGTGAGAAGCAGCATCACTTTTCCCCGCTGGCACCTTTGCTGTGGCAGCAAAAGCTGGACGTTTGTCTTTTTTGCTCCGGAGGGCGCCAAGAGTGAAAAAAGGTGCTTTTGAGGCTAGAGTCCGCAGGGAAGCAGAGAGGGCGAAATTGTGTGGGGCATTTGAAGGGGTTCCAGGAGGCAGTGAGGACCAGCATCACTTTTCCCCGCTGGCACCTTTGCTGTGGCAGCAAAAGCTGGACGTTTGTCTTTTTTGCTCCAAACAGCGGCGAAAGTGAAAAAAGGTGCTTTTGAGGATAGAGTGCGCAGGAAAGCAGAGAGGGCCAAATTGTGTGGGGCATTTGAAGGGGTTCCTGGAGGCAGTGAGGACCAGCATCACTTTTCCCCGCTGGCACCTTTGCTGTGGCAGCAAAAGCTGGACGTTTGTCTTTTTTGCTCCGGAGGGCGCCAAGAGTGAAAAAAGGTGCTTTTGAGGCTAGAGTCCGCAGAAAAGCAGAGAGGGCCAAATTGTGTGGGGCATTTGAAGGGGTTCCTGGAGGCAGTGAGGACCAGCATCACTTTTCCCCGCTGGCACCTTTGCTGTGGCAGCAAAAGCTGGACTTTTGTCTTTTTTGCTCCAAACAGCGGCGAAAGTGAAAAAAGTTGCTTTTGAGGATAGAGTGCGCAGGAAAGCAGAGAGGGCCAAATTGTCTGGGGCATTTGAAGGGGTTCCAGGAGGCAGTGAGGACCAGCATCACTTTTCCCCGCTGGCACCTTTGCTGTAGCAGCAAAAGCTGGACGTTTGTCTTTTTTGCTCCAAACAGCGGCGAAAGTGAAAAAAGTTGCTTTTGAGGATAGAGTGCGCAGGAAAGCAGAGAGGGCCAAATTGTGTGGGGCATTTGAAGGGGTTCCAGGAGGCAGTGAGGACCAGCATCACTTTTCCCCGCTGGCACCTTTGCTGTGGCAGCAAAAGCTGGACGTTTGTCTTTTTTGCTCCGGAGGGCGACAAGAGTGAAAAAAGGCGCTTTTGAGGCTAGAGTGCGCAGGAAAGCAGAGAGGGCCAAATTGTGTGGAGCATTTGAAGGGGTTCCAGGAGGCAGTGAGGACCAGCATCACTTTTCGCCGCTGGCACCATTGTTGTGGCAGCAAAAGATGGACGTTTGTCTTTTTTGCTCCGGAGGGCGCCAAGAGTGAAAAAAGGTGCTTTTGAGGCTAGAGTCCGCAGGAAAGCAGAGAGGGCCAAATTGTGTGGGGCATTTGAAGGGGTTCCAGGAGGCAGTGAGAAGCAGCATCACTTTTCCCCGCTGGCACCTTTGCTGTGGCAGCAAAAGCTGGACGTTTGTCTTTTTTGCTCCGGAGGGCGCCAAGAGTGAAAAAAGGTGCTTTTGAGGCTAGAGTCCGCAGGGAAGCAGAGAGGGCCAAATTGTGTGGGGCATTTGAAGGGGTTCCAGGAGGCAGTGAGAAGCAGCATCACTTTTCCCCGCTGGCACCTTTGCTGTGGCAGCAAAAGCTGGACGTTTGTCTTTTTTGCTCCAAACAGCGGCGAAAGTGAAAAAAGGTGCTTTTGAGGATAGAGTGCGCAGGAAAGCAGAGAGGGCCAAATTGTGTGGGGCATTTGAAGGGGTTCCAGGAGGCAGTGAGGACCAGCATCACTTTTCCCCGCTGGCACTTTTGCTGTAGCAGCAAAAGCTGGACGTTTTTCTTTTTTGCTCCAAACAGCGGCGAAAGTGAAAAAAGGTGCTTTTGAGGCTAGAGTGCGCAAAAAAGCAGAGAGGGCCAAATTGTGTGGGGCATTTGAAGGGGTTCCAGGAGGCAGTGAGGACCAGCATCACTTTTCCCCGCTGGCACCTTTGCTGTGGCAGCAAAAGCTGGACGTTTGTCTTTTTTGCTCCGGAGGGCGCCAAGAGTGAAAAAAGGTGCTTTTGAGGCTAGAGTGCGCAGGAAAGCAGAGACGGCCAAATTGTGTGGGGCATTTGAAGGGGTTCCTGGAGGCAGTGAGGACCAGCATCACTTTTCGCTGCTGGCAGCATTGCTGTGGCAGCAAAAGCTGGACGTTTGTCTTTTTTGCTCCGGAGGGCGCCAAGAGTGAAAAAAGGTGCTTTTGAGGCTAGAGTCCGCAGAAAAGCAGAGAGGGCCAAATTGTGTGGGGCATTTGAAGGGGTTCCTGGAGGCAGTGAGGACCAGCATCACTTTTCCCCGCTGGCACCTTTGCTGTGGCAGCAAAAGCTGGACTTTTGTCTTTTTTGCTCCAAACAGCGGCGAAAGTGAAAAAAGTTGCTTTTGAGGATAGAGTGCGCAGGAAAGCAGAGAGGGCCAAATTGTCTGGGGCATTTGAAGGGGTTCCAGGAGGCAGTGAGGACCAGCATCACTTTTCCCCGCTGGCACCTTTGCTGTAGCAGCAAAAGCTGGACGTTTGTCTTTTTTGCTCCAAACAGCGGCGAAAGTGAAAAAAGTTGCTTTTGAGGATAGAGTGCGCAGGAAAGCAGAGAGGGCCAAATTGTGTGGGGCATTTGAAGGGGTTCCAGGAGGCAGTGAGGACCAGCATCACTTTTCCCCGCTGGCACCTTTGCTGTGGCAGCAAAAGCTGGACGTTTGTCTTTTTTGCTCCGGAGGGCGACAAGAGTGAAAAAAGGCGCTTTTGAGGCTAGAGTGCGCAGGAAAGCAGAGAGGGCCAAATTGTGTGGAGCATTTGAAGGGGTTCCAGGAGGCAGTGAGGACCAGCATCACTTTTCGCCGCTGGCACCATTGTTGTGGCAGCAAAAGATGGACGTTTGTCTTTTTTGCTCCGGAGGGCGCCAAGAGTGAAAAAAGGTGCTTTTGAGGCTAGAGTCCGCAGGAAAGCAGAGAGGGCCAAATTGTGTGGGGCATTTGAAGGGGTTCCAGGAGGCAGTGAGAAGCAGCATCACTTTTCCCCGCTGGCACCTTTGCTGTGGCAGCAAAAGCTGGACGTTTGTCTTTTTTGCTCCGGAGGGCGCCAAGAGTGAAAAAAGGTGCTTTTGAGGCTAGAGTCCGCAGGGAAGCAGAGAGGGCCAAATTGTGTGGGGCATTTGAAGGGGTTCCAGGAGGCAGTGAGAAGCAGCATCACTTTTCCCCGCTGGCACCTTTGCTGTGGCAGCAAAAGCTGGACGTTTGTCTTTTTTGCTCCAAACAGCGGCGAAAGTGAAAAAAGGTGCTTTTGAGGATAGAGTGCGCAGGAAAGCAGAGAGGGCCAAATTGTGTGGGGCATTTGAAGGGGTTCCAGGAGGCAGTGAGGACCAGCATCACTTTTCCCCGCTGGCACTTTTGCTGTAGCAGCAAAAGCTGGACGTTTTTCTTTTTTGCTCCAAACAGCGGCGAAAGTGAAAAAAGGTGCTTTTGAGGCTAGAGTGCGCAAAAAAGCAGAGAGGGCCAAATTGTGTGGGGCATTTGAAGGGGTTCCAGGAGGCAGTGAGGACCAGCATCACTTTTCCCCGCTGGCACCTTTGCTGTGGCAGCAAAAGCTGGACGTTTGTCTTTTTTGCTCCGGAGGGCGCCAAGAGTGAAAAAAGGTGCTTTTGAGGCTAGAGTGCGCAGGAAAGCAGAGACGGCCAAATTGTGTGGGGCATTTGAAGGGGTTCCTGGAGGCAGTGAGGACCAGCATCACTTTTCGCTGCTGGCAGCATTGCTGTGGCAGCAAAAGCTGAACGTTTGTCTTTTTTGCTCCGCAGGGCGCCAAGAGTGAAAAAAGGTGCTTTTGAGGATAGTGTCCGCAGGAAAGCAGAGAGGGCCAAATTGTGTGGGGCATTTGAAGGGGTTCCAGGAGGCAGTGAGAAGCAGCATCACTTTTCCCCGCTGGCACCTTTGCTGTGGCAGCAAAAGCTGGACGTTTGTCTTTTTTGCTCCGGAGGGCGCCAAGAGTGAAAAAAGGTGCTTTTGAGGCTAGAGTCCGCAGGGAAGCAGAGAGGGCCAAATTGTGTGGGGCATTTGAAGGGGTTCCAGGAGGCAGTGAGGACCAGCATCACTTTTCCCCGCTGGCACCTTTGCTGTGGCAGCAAAAGCTGGACGTTTGTCTTTTTTGCTCCAAACAGCGGCGAAAGTGAAAAAAGGTGCTTTTGAGGATAGAGTGCGCAGGAAAGCAGAGAGGGCCAAATTGTGTGGGGCATTTGAAGGGGTTCCAGGAGGCAGTGAGGACCAGCATCACTTTTCCCCGCTGGCACTTTTGCTGTAGCAGCAAAAGCTGGACGTTTGTCTTTTTTGCTCCAAACAGCGGCGAAAATGAAAAAAGGTACTATTGAGGCTAGATTGCGCAGGAAAGCAGAGAGGGCCAAATTGTGTGGGGCATTTGAAGGGGTTCCAGGAGGCAGTGAGGACCAGCATGACTTTTCCCCGCTGGCACCTTTGCTGTGGCAGCAAAAGCTGGACGTTTGTCTTTTTTGCTCCGGAGGGCGCCAAGAGTGAAAAAAGGTGCTTTTGAGGATAGAGTGCACAGGAAAGCAGAGAGGGCCAAATTGTGTGGGGCATTTGAAGGGGTTCCAGGAGGCAGTGAGGACCAGCATCACTTTTCCCCGCTGGCACCTTTGCTGTAGCAGCAAAAGCTGGACGTTTATCTTTTTTGCTCCAAACATCGGCGAAAGTGAAAAAAGGTGCTTTTGACGCTAGAGTGCGCAAAAAAGCAGAGAGGGCCAAATTGTGTGGGGCATTTGAAGGGGTTCCAGGAGGCAGTGAGGACCAGCATCACTTTTCGCTGCTGGCACCATTGCTTTGGCAGCAAAAGCTGGACGTTTGTCTTTTTTGCTCCGCAGGGCGCCAAGAGTGAAAAAAGGTGCTTTTGAGGATAGTGTCCGCAGGAAAGCAGAGAGGGCCAAATTGTGTGGGGCATTTGAAGGGGTTCCAGGAGGCAGTGAGGACCAGCATCACTTTTCCCCGCTGGCACCTTTGCTGTGGCAGCAAAAGCTGGACGTTTGTCTTTTTTGCTCCGGAGGGCGCCAAGAGTGAAAAAAGGTGCTTTTGAGGCTAGAGTCCGCAGGGAAGCAGAGAGGGCCAAATTGTGTGGGGCATTTGAAGGGGTTCCAGGAGGCAGTGAGGACCAGCATCACTTTTCCCCGCTGGCACCTTTGCTGTGGCAGCAAAAGCTGGACGTTTGTCTTTTTTGCTCCAAACAGCGGCGAAAGTGAAAAAAGGTGCTTTTGAGGATAGAGTGCGCAGGAAAGCAGAGAGGGCCAAATTGTGTGGGGCATTTGAAGGGGTTCCAGGAGGCAGTGAGGACCAGCATCACTTTTCCCCGCTGGCACCTTTGCTGTGGCAGCAAAAGCTGGACGTTTGTCTTTTTTGCTCCGCAGGGCACCAAGAGTGAAAAAAGGCGCTTTTGAGGCTAGAGTGCGCAGGAAAGCAGAGAGGGCCAAATTGTGTGGAGCATTTGAAGGGGTTCCAGGAGGCAGTGAGGACCAGCATCACTTTTCGCCGCTGGCACCATTGTTGTGGCAGCAAAAGCTGGACGTTTGTCTTTTTTGCTCCGGAGGGCGCCAAGAGTGAAAAAAGGTGCTTTTGAGGATAGAGTGCGCAGGAAAGCAGAGAGGGCCAAATTGTGTGGGGCATTTGAAGGGGTTCCAGGAGGCAGTGAGGACCAGCATCACTTTTCGCTGCTGGCACCATTGCTTTGGCAGCAAAAGCTGGACGTTTGTCTTTTTTGCTCCGGAGGGCGCCAAGAGTGAAAAAAGGTGCTTTTGAGGATAGTGTCCGCAGGAAAGCAGAGAGGGCCAAATTGTGTGGGGCATTTGAAGGGGTTCCAGGAGGCAGTGAGAAGCAGCATCACTTTTCCCCGCTGGCACCTTTGCTGTGGCAGCAAAAGCTGGACGTTTGTCTTTTTTGCTCCGGAGGGCGCCAAGAGTGAAAAAAGGTGCTTTTGAGGCTAGAGTCCGCAGGGAAGCAGAGAGGGCCAAATTGTGTGGGGCATTTGAAGGGGTTCCAGGAGGCAGTGAGGACCAGCATCACTTTTCCCCGCTGGAACCTTTGCTGTGGCAGCAAAAGCTGGACGTTTTTCTTTTTTGCTACAAACAGCGGCGAAAGTGAAAAAAGGTGCTTTTGAGGATAGAGTGCGCAGGAAAGCAGAGAGGGCCAAATTGTGTGGGGTATTTGAAGGGGTTCCAGGAGGCAGTGAGGACCAGCATCACTTTTCCCCGCTGGCACCTTTGCTGTGGCAGCAAAAGCTGGACGTTTGTCTTTTTTGCTCCAAACAGCGGCGAAAGTGAAAAAAGGTGCTATTGAGGCTAGATTGCGCAGGAAAGCAGAGAGGGCCAAATTGTGTGGGGCATTTGAAGGGGTTCCTGGAGGCAGTGAGGACCAGCATCACTTTTCCCCGCTGGCACCTTTGCTGTGGCAGCAAAAACTGGACGTTTGTCTTTTTTGCTCCAAACAGCGGCGAAAGTAAAAAAAGGTGCTTTTGAGGCTAGAGTGCGCAGGAAAGCAGAGAGGGCCAAATTGTGTGGGGCATTTGAAGGGGTTCCAGGAGGCAGTGAGGACCAGCATCACTTTTCCCCGCTGGCACCTTTGCTGTTGCAGCAAAAGCTGGACGTTTGTCTTTTTTGCTCCGGAGTGCGCCAAGATTGAAAAAAGGCGCTTTTGAGGATAGAGTGCGCAGGAAAGCAGAGAGGGCCAAATTGTCTGGGGCATTTGAAGGGGTTCCAGGAGGCAGTGAGGACCAGCATGAATTTTACCCGCTGTCACCTTTGCTGTGGCAGCAAAAGCTGGACGTTTGTCTTTTTTGCTCCGGAGGGCGCCAAGAGTGAAAAAAGGTGCTTTTGAGGATAGAGTGCGCTGGAAAGCAGAGAGGGCCAAATTGTGTGGGGCATTTGAAGGGGTTCCAGGAGGCAGTGAGGACCAGCATCACTTTTCCCCGCTGGCACCTTTGCTGTTGCAGCAAAAGCTGGACGTTTGTCTTTTTTGCTCCAAACAGCGGCGAAAGTGAAAAAAGGTGCTTTTGAGGCTAGAGTGCGCAGGGAAGCAGAGATGGCGAAATTGTGTGGGGCATTTGAAGGGGTTCCAGGAGGCAGTGAGGACCAGCATCACTTTTCCCCGCTGGCACCTTTGCTGTGGCAGCAAAAGCTGGACGTTTGTCTTTTTTGCTCCGGAGGGCGCCAAGAGTGAAAAAAGGTGCTTTTGAGGCTAGAGTGCGCAGGGAAGCAGAGAGGGCCAAATTGCCTGGGGCATTTGAAGGCGTTCCAGGAGGCAGTGAGGACCAGCATCACTTTTCCCCGCTGGCACCTTTGCTGTGGCAGCAAAAGCTGGACTTTTGTCTTTTTTGTACCAAACAGCGGCGAAAGTGAAAAAAGGTGCTTTTGAGGATAGAGTGCGCAGGAAAGCAGAGAGGGCCAAATTGTGTGGGGCATTTGAAGGGGTTCCAGGAGGCAGTGAGGACCAGCATCACTTTTCCCCGCTGGCACTTTTGCTGTAGCAGCAAAAGCTGGACGTTTGTCTTTTTTGCTCCAAACAGCGGCGAAAATGAAAAAAGGTACTATTGAGGCTAGATTGCGCAGGAAAGCAGAGAGGGCCAAATTGTGTGGGGCATTTGAAGGGGTTCCAGGAGGCAGTGAGGACCAGCATGACTTTTCCCCGCTGGCACCTTTGCTGTGGCAGCAAAAGCTGGACGTTTGTCTTTTTTGCTCCGGAGGGCGCCAAGAGTGAAAAAAGGCGCTTTTGAGGCTAGAGTGCGCAGGAAAGCAGAGAAGGCCAAATTGTGTGGAGCATTTGAAGGGGTTCCAGGAGGCAGTGAGGACCAGCATCACTTTTCGCTGCTGGCACCATTGCTTTGGCAGCAAAAGCTGGACGTTTGTCTTTTTTGCTCCGGAGGGCGCCAAGAGTGAAAAAAGGTGCTTTTGAGGATAGTGTCCGCAGGAAAGCAGAGAGGGCCAAATTGTGTGGGGCATTTGAAGGGGTTCCAGGAGGCAGTGAGAAGCAGCATCACTTTTCCCCGCTGGCACCTTTGCTGTGGCAGCAAAAGCTGGACGTTTGTCTTTTTTTCTCCGGAGGGCGCCAAGAGTGAAAAAAGGTGCTTTTGAGGCTAGAGTCCGCAGGGAAGCAGAGAGGGCCAAATTGTGTGGGGCATTTGAAGGGGTTCCAGGAGGCAGTGAGGACCAGCATCACTTTTCCCCGCTGGCACCTTTGCTGTGGCAGCAAAAGCTGGACGTTTGTCTTTTTTGCTACAAACAGCGGCGAAAGTGAAAAAAGGTGCTTTTGAGGCTAGAGTGCGCAGGAAAGCAGAGAGGGCCAAATTGTGTGGCGTATTTGAAGGGGTTCCAGGAGGCAGTGAGGACCAGCATCACTTTTCCCCGCTGGCACATTTGCTGTAGCAGCAAAAGCTGGACGTTTGTCTTTTTTGCTCCAAACAGCGGCGAAAGTTAAAAAAGGTGCTATTGAGGCTAGATTGCGCAGGAAAGCAGAGAGGGCCAAATTGTGTGGGGCATTTGAAGGGGTTCCAGGAGGCAGTGAGGACCAGCATCACTTTTCGCCGCTGGCACCATTGTTGTGGCAGCAAAAGCTGGACGTTTGTCTTTTTTGCTCCGGAGGGCGCCAAGAGTGAAAAAAGGTGCTTTTGAGGCTAGAGTCCGCAGGGAAGCAGAGAGGGCCAAATTGTGTGGGGCATTTGAAGGGGTTCCAGGAGGCAGTGAGGACCAGCATCACTTTTCCTCGCTGGCACCTTTGCTGTGGCAGCAAAAGCTGGACGTTTGTCTTTTTTGATCCGGAGGGCGCCAAGAGTGAAAAAAGGTCTTTTGAGGTTAGAGTGCGCAGGAAAGTAGAGAGGGCCAAATTGTGTGGGGCATTTGAAGGGGTTCCAGGAGGCAGTGAGGACCAGCATCACTTTTTCCCGCTGGCACCATTGTTCTGGCAGCAAAAGCTGGACGTTTGTTTTTTTTGCTCCGGAGGGCGCCAAGAGTGAAAAAAGGTGCTTTTGCGGATAGTGTCCGCAGGAAAGCAGAGAGGGCCAAATTGTGTGGGGCATTTGAAGGGGTTCCAGGAGGCAGTGAGGACCAGCATCACTTTTCCCCGCTGGCACCTTTGCTGTAGCAGCAAAAGCTGGACGTTTGTCTTTTTTGATCCAAACAGCGGCGAAAGTGAAAAAAGGTGCTTTTGAGGCTAGAGTCCGCAGGAAAGCAGAGAGGGCCAAATTGTGTGGGGCATTTGAAGGGGTTCCAGGAGTCAGTGAGGACCAGCATCACTTTTCCCCCCTGGCACCTTTGCTGTGGCAGCAAAAGATGGACGTTTGTCTTTTTTGCTCTGGAGGGCGCAAAGAATGAAAAACGGTGCTTTTGAGGCTATAGTGCGCAGGAAAGCAGAGAGGGCCAAATTGTGTGGGGCATTTGAAGGGGTTCCAGGAGGCAGTGAGGACCAGCATCACTTTTCCCCGCTGGCACCTTTGCTGTGGCAGCAAAAGCTGGACGTTTGTCTTTTTTGCTCCGGAGGGGGCCAAGAGTGAAAAAAGGTGCTTTTGAGGCTAGAGTGCGCAGGAAAGCAGAGAGGGCCAAATTGTGTGGGGCATTTGAAGGGGTTCCAGGAGGCAGTGAGGACCAGCATCACTTTTCCCCGCTGGCACCTTTGCTGTGGCAGCAATAGATGGACGTTTGTCTTTTTTGCTCTGGAGGGCGCCAAGAGTGAAAAAAGGTGCTTTTGAGGCTAGAGTCCGCAGGGAAGCAGAGAGGACCAAATTGTGTGGGGCATTTGAAGGGGTTCCAGGAGGCAGTGAGGACCAGCATCACTTTTCCACGCTGGCACCTTTGCTGTGGCAGCAAAAGCTGGACGTTTGTCTTTTTTGCTCCGCAGGGCGCCAAGAGTGAAAAAAGGTGCTTTTGAGGCTAGAGTGCGCAGGAAAGCAGAGAGGGCCAAATTGTGTGGGGCATTTGAAGGGGTTCCAGGAGGCAGTGAGGACCAGCATCACTTTTCGCTGCTGGCACCTTTGCTGTGGCAGCAATAGATGGACGTTTGTCTTTTTTGCTCCGCAGGGCGCCAAGAGTGAAAAAAGGTGCTTTTGAGGCTAGAGTCCGCAGGGAAGCAGAGAGGACCAAATTGTGTGGGGCATTTGAAGGGGTTCCAGGAGGCAGTGAGGACCAGCATCACTTTTCCACGCTGGCACCTTTGCTGTGGCAGCAAAAGCTGGACGTTTGTCTTTTTTGCTCCGGAGGGCGCCAAGAGTGAAAAAAGGTGCTTTTGAGGATAGTGTCCGCAGGAAAGCAGAGAGGGCCAAATTGTGTGGGGCATTTGAAGGGGTTCCAGGAGGCAGTGAGGACCAGCATCACTTTTCCCCGCTGTCACCTTTGCTGTGGCAGCAAAAGCTGGACGTTTGTCTTTTTTGCTCCAAACAGCGGCGAAAGTGAAAAAAGGTGCTTTTGAGGCTAGAGTGCGCAGGGAAGCAGAGATGGCGAAATTGTGTGGGGCATTTGAAGGGGTTCCAGGAGGCAGTGAGGACCAGCATCACTTTTCCCCGCTGGCACCTTTGCTGTGGCAGCAAAAGCTGGACGTTTGTCTTTTTTGCTCTGGAGGGCGCCAAGAGTGAAAAAAGGTGCTTTTGAGGCTAGAGTGCGCAGGGAAGCAGAGAGGGCCAAATTGCCTGGGGCATTTGAAGGCGTTCCAGGAGGCAGTGAGGACCAGCATCACTTTTCCCCGCTGGCACCTTTGCTGTGGCAGCAAAAGCTGGACTTTTGTCTTTTTTGCTCCAAACAGCGGCGAAAGTGAAAAAAGGTGCTTTTGAGGATAGAGTGCGCAGGAAAGCAGAGAGGGCCAAATTGTGTGGGGCATTTGAAGGGGTCCAGGAGGCAGTGAGGACCAGCATCACTTTTCCCCGCTGGCACCTTTGCTGTAGCAGCAAAAGCTGAACGTTTGTCTTTTTTGCTCCAAACAGCGGCGAAATTGAAAAAAGGTGCTATTAAGGCTAGATTGCGCAGGAAAGCAGAGAGGGCCAAATTGTGTGGGGCATTTGAAGGGGTTCCAGGAGGCAGTGAGGACCAGCATCACTTTTCCCCGCTGGCACCTTTGCTGTGGCAGCAAAAGCTGGACGTTTGTCTTTTTTGCTCCGGAGGGCGCCAAGAGTGAAAAAAGGTGCTTTTGAGGCTAGAGTGCGCAGGAAAGCAGAGAGGGCCAAATTGTGTGGAGCATTTGAAGGGGTTCCAGGAGGCAGTGAGGACCAGCATCACTTTTCGCCGCTGGCACCATTGTTGTGGCAGCAAAAGCTGGACGTTTGTCTTTTTTGCTCCGGAGGGCGCCAAGAGTGAAAAAAGGTGCTTTTGAGGATAGAGTGCACAGGAAAGCAGAGAGGGCCAAATTGTGTGGGGCATTTGAAGGGGTTCCAGGAGGCAGTGAGGACCAGCATCACTTTTCCCCGCTGGCACCTTTGCTGTAGCAGCAAAAGCTGGACGTTTGTCTTTTTTGCTCCAAACAGCGGCGAAAGTGAAAAAAGGTGCTTTTGAGGCTAGAGTGCGCAAAAAAGCAGAGAGGGCCAAATTGTGTGGGGCATTTGAAGGGGTTCCTGGAGGCAGTGAGGACCAGCATCACTTTTCACCGCTGGCACCTTTGCTGTGGCAGCAAAAGCTGGACGTTTGTCTTTTTTGCTCCGGAGGGCGCCAAGAGTGAAAAAAGGTGCTTTTGAGGCTAGAGTCCGCAGAAAAGCAGAGAGGGCCAAATTGTGTGGGGCATTTGAAGGGGTTCCAGGAGGCAGTGAGAAGCAGCATCACTTTTCCCCGCTGTTACCTTTGCTGTGGCAGCAAAAGCTGGACGTTTGTCTTTTTTGCTCCGGAGGGCGCCAAGAGTGAAAAAAGGTGCTTTTGAGGCTAGAGTCCGCAGGGAAGCAGAGAGGGCCAAATTGTGTGGGGCATTTGAAGGGGTTCCAGGAGGCAGTGAGGACCAGCATCACTTTTCCCCGCTGGCACCTTTGCTGTGGCAGCAAAAGCTGGACGTTTGTCTTTTTTGCTCCAAACAGCGGCGAAAGTGAAAAAAGGTGCTTTTGAGGATAGAGTGCGCAGGAAAGCAGAGAGGGCCAAATTGTGTGGGGCATTTGAAGGGGTTCCAGGAGGCAGTGAGGACCAGCATCACTTTTCCCCGCTGGCACATTTGCTGTAGCAGCAAAAGCTGGACGTTTGTCTTTTTTGCTCCAAACAGCGGCGAAAATGAAAAAAGGTACTATTGAGGCTAGATTGCGCAGGAAAGCAGAGAGGGCCAAATTGTGTGGGGCATTTGAAGGGGTTCCAGGAGGCAGTGAGGACCAGCATGACTTTTCCCCGCTGGCACCTTTGCTGTGGCAGCAAAAGCTGGACGTTTGTCTTTTTTGCTCCGGAGGGCGCCAAGAGTGAAAAAAGGCGCTTTTGAGGCTAGAGTGCGCAGGAAAGCAGAGAGGGCCAAATTGTGTGGAGCATTTGAAGGGGTTCCAGGAGGCAGTGAGGACCAGCATCACTTTTCCCCGCTGGCACCTTTGCTGTGGCAGCAAAAGCTGGACGTTTGTCTTTTTTGCTCTGGAGGGCGCCAAGAGTGAAAAAAGGTGCTTTTGAGGCTAGAGTCCGCAGGGAAGCAGAGAGGACCAAATTGTGTGGGGCATTTGAAGGGGTTCCAGGAGGCAGTGAGGACCAGCATCACTTTTCCACGCTGGCACCTTTGCTGTGGCAGCAAAAGCTGGACGTTTGTCTTTTTTGCTCCAGAGGGCGCCAAGAGTGAAAAAAGGTGCTTTTGAGGCTAGAGTGCGCAGGAAAG
>NW_028128325.1:0-31000 GCF_965231255.1 Vanellus vanellus | reverse complement strand
GGTTGCCGAAAGCGAAAACAGGTGCTTTTGAGGACGGAGTCCGCAGGAAAGCAGAGAGGGCCAAATTATCTGGGGCATTTGAAGGGGTTCCAGGAGGCAGTGAGGACCAGCATCACTTTTCCCCGCTGGCACCTTTGCTGTGGCAGCAAAACCCGGACGTTTGTCTTTTTTGCTCCAAACAGCGCCGAAAGTTAAAAAAAGGTGCTTTTGAGGCTAGAGTTAGCAGGAAAGCAGAGAGGGCCAAATTGTCTGGGGCATTTGAAGGTGTTCCAGGAGGCAGTGAGGACCTGCATCACTTTTCCCCGCTAGCACCTTTGCTGTGGCAGCAAAACCTGGACGTTTGTCTTTTTTGCTCCGGAGCGTGCCGAAAGTGAAAAACGGTGCTTTTGAGGCTAGAGTGCGCAGGAAAGCAGAGAGGGCCAAATTGTCTGGGGCATTTGAAGGGGTTCCAGGAGGCAGTGAAGACCAGCAACACTTTTCCCCGCTGGCACCTTGGCTGTAGCAGCAAAAGCTGGACGTTTGTCTTTTTTGCTCCAAGCAGCGCCGAAAGTGAAAAACGGTGCTTTTGAGGCTAGAGTGCGCAGGAAAGCAGAGAGGGCCAAATTGTCTGGGGCATTTGAAGGGGTTCCAGGAGGCAGTGAGGACCAGCATCACTTTTCCCCGCTGGCACCTTTGCTGTGGCAGCAAAAGCTGGACGTTTGTATTTTTTGCTCCAAACAGCGCCGAAAGTGAAAAAAGGTGCTTTTGAGGCTAGAGTGCGCAGGAAAGCAGAGAGGGCCAAATTGTCGGGGGCATTTGAAGGGGTTCCAGGAGGCAGTGAGGACCAGCATCACTTTTCCCCGCTGGCACCTTTGCTGTGGCAGCAAAAGCTGGACGTTTCTCTTTTTTCCTCCGGAGGGCGCCAAAAATGAAAAACGGTGCTTTTGAGGCTAGAGTGCGCAGGAAAGCAGAGAGGGCCAAATTGTCTGGGGCATTTGAAGGTGTTCTAGGAGGCAGTGAGGACCAGCATCACTTTTCCCCGCTGGCACCTTTGCTGTGGCAGCAAAAGCTGGACGTTTATCTTTTTTTCTCCAAACAGCGCCGAAAATGAAAAACGGGGCTTTTGAGGCTAGAGTGCGCAGGAAAGCAGAGAGGGCCAAATTGTGTGGGGCATTTGAAGGGGTTCCAGGAGGCAGTGAGGACCAGCATCACTTTTCCCCGCTGGCACCTTTGCTGTGGCAGCAAAAGCTGGACGTTTGTCTTTTTTCCTCCGCAGTGCGCAGAAAGTGAAAAAAGGTGCTTTTGAGGCTAGAGTCCGCAGGAAAGCAGAGAGGGCCAAATTGTCTGGGGCATTTGAAGGGGTTCCAGGAGGCAGTGAGAACCAGCATTACTTTTCCCCGCTGGCACATTTGCTGTGGCAGCAAAACCTGGACGTTTGTCTTATTTGCTCCGGAGGTTGCCGAAAGCGAAAACAGGTGCTTTTGAGGACGGAGTCCGCAGGAAAGCAGAGAGGGCCAAATAGTCTGGGGCATTTGAAGGTGTTCCAGGAGGCAGTGAGGACCAGCATCACTTTTCCCCGCTGGCACCTTTGCTGTGGCAGCAAAACCTGGACTTTTGTCTTTTTTGCTCCAAACAGCGTTGAAAGTGAAAAAAGTTCTTTTGAGGATAGAGTCCGCAGGAAAGCAGAGAGGGCCAAATTGTCTGGGGCATTTGAAGGGGTTCCAGGAGGCAGTGAGGACCAGCATCACTTTTCCCCGCTGGCACCTTTGCTGTGGCAGCAAAAGCTGGACGTTTGTCTTTTTTCCTCCGGAGGGCGCCGAAAGTCAAAAAAGGTGCTTTTGAGGCTAGAGTCCGCAGGAAAGCAGAGAGGGCCAAATTATCTGGGGCATTTGAAGGTGTTCCAGGAGGCAGTGAGGACCAGCATCACTTTTCCCCGCTGGCACCTTTGCTGTGGCAGCAAAACCCGGACGTTTGTCTTTTTTGCTCCAAACAGCGCCGAAAGTTAAAAAAAGGTGCTTTTGAGGCTAGAGTTAGCAGGAAAGCAGAGAGGGCCAAATTGTCTGGGGCATTTGAAGGTGTTCCAGGAGGCAGTGAGGACCAGCATCACTTTTCCCCGCTGGCACCTTTGCTGTGGCAGCAAAACCTGGACGTTTGTCTTTTTTGCATCAAACAGCGTTGAAAGTGAAAAACGGTGCTTTTGAGGCTAGAGTGCGCATGAAAGCAGAGAGGGCTAAATTGTCTGGGGCATTTGAAGGGGTTCCAGGAGGCAGTGAGGACCAGCATCACTTTTCCCCGCTAGCACCTTTGCTGTGGCAGCAAAACCTGGACGTTTGTCTTTTTTGCTCTAAACAGCGCCGAAAGTGAAAAAAGGTGCTTTCAAGGCTAGAGTCCGCAGGAAAGAAGAGAGGGCCAAATTGTCTGGGGCATTTGATGGGGTTCCAGGAGGCAGTGAGGACCAGCATCACTTTTCCCCGCTGGCACCTTTGCTGTGGCAGCAAAACCTGGACGTTTGTCTTTTTTGCTCCAAACAGCGCCGAAAGTGAAAAAAGGTGCTTTTGAGGCTAGAGTGCGCAGGAAAGCAAAGAGGGCCAAATTGTCTGGGGCATTTGAAGGGGTTCCAGGAGGCAGTGAGGACCAGCATCACTTTTCCCCGCTGGCACCTTTGCTGTGGCAGCAAAACCCGGACGTTTGTCTTTTTTGCTCCAATCAGCATTGAAAGTGAAAAAATGTGCTTTTGAGGCTAGAGTGCGCAGGAAAGCAGAGAGGGCTAAATTGTCTGGGGCATTTGATGGGGTTCCAGGAGGCAGTGAGGACCAGCATCACTTTTCCCTGCTGGCACATTTGCTGTAGCAGCAAAAGCTGGACGTTTGTCTTTTTTGCTCCGGAGCGTGGCGAAAGTGAAAAAAGGTGCTTTTGAGGCTAGAGTCTGCAGGAAAGCAGAGAGGGCCAAATTGTCTGGGGCATTTGAAGGGGTTCTAGGAGGCAGTGAGGACCAGCATCACTTTTCCCCGCTGGCACCTTTGCTGTGGCAGCAAAACCTGGACGTTTGTTTTTTTTCCTCCGGGGGGCGCCAAAAGTGAAAAAAGGTGCTTTTGAGGCTAGAGTCCGCAGGAAAGCAGAGAGGGCCAAATTGTCTGGGGCATTTGAAGGGGTTCCAGGAGGCAGTGAGGACCAGCATCACTTTTCCCCGCTGGCACCTTGGCTGTAGCAGCAAAAGCTGGACGTTTGTCTTTTTTGCTCCAAGCAGCGCCGAAAGTGAAAAACGGTGCTTTTGAGGCTACAGTGCGCAGGAAAGCAGAGAGGGCCAAATTGTCTGGGGCATTTGAAGGGGTTCCAGGAGGCAGTGAGGACCAGCATCACTTTTCCCCGCTGGCACCTTTGCTGTGGCAGCAAAACCTGGACGTTTGTCTTTTTTGCTCCAAACAGCGCCGAAAGTGAAAAAAGGTGCTTTTGAGGCTAGAGTTAGCAGGAAAGCAGAGAGGGCCAAATTGTGTGGGGCTTTTGAAGGGGTTCCAGGAGGCAGTGAGGACCAGCATCACTTTTCCCCGCTGGCACCTTTGCTGTGGCAGCAAAAGCTGGACGTTTTTCTTTTTTGCTCCAAACAGCACCGAAAGTTCAAAAAAGGTGCTTTTGAGGCTAGAGTTAGCAGGAAAGCAGAGAGGGCCAAATTGTCTGGGGCATTTGAAGGGGTTCCAGGAGGCAGTGAGGACCAGCATCACTTTTCCCCGCTGGCACCTTTGCTGTAGCAGCAAAAGCTGGACGTTTGTCTTTTTTCCTCCCGAGGGCGCCAAAACTGAAAAAAGGTGCTTTTGAGGCTAGAGTCTGCAGGAAAGCAGAGAGGGACAAATTGTCTGGGTCATTTGAAGGGGTTCCAGGAGGCAGTGAGGACCAGCATCACTTTCCCCGCTGGCACCTTTGCTGTGGCAGCAAAACCTGGACGTTTGTTTTTTTTTTTCTCCCGAGGCCGCCGAAAGTGAAAAAAGGTGTTTTGAGGCTAGAGTCTGCAGGAAAGCAGAGAGGGCCAAATTGTCTGGGGCATTTGAAGGGGTTCTAGGAGGCAGTGAGGACCAGCATCACTTTTCCCCGCTGGCACCTTTGCTGTGGCAGCAAAACCTGGACGTTTGTTTTTTTTCCTCCGGGGGGCGCCAAAAGTGAAAAAAGGTGCTTTTGAGGCTAGAGTCCGCAGGAAAGCAGAGAGGGCCAAATTGTCTGGGGCATTTGAAGGGGTTCCAGGAGGCAGTGAGGACCAGCATCACTTTTCCCCGCTGGCACCTTTGCTGTAGCAGCAAAAGCTGGACGTTTGTCTTTTTTGCTCCAAGCAGCGCCGAAAGTGAAAAACGGTGCTTTTGAGGCTACAGTGCGCAGGAAAGCAGAGAGGGCCAAATTGTCTGGGGCATTTGAAGGTGTTCCAGGAGGCAGTGAGGACCAGCATCACTTTTCCCCGCTGGCAACTTTGCTGTGTCAGCAAAAGCTGGACGTTTGTCTTTTTTGCTCCAAACAGCGCCTAAAGTGAAAAACGGTGCTTTTGAGGCTAGAGTGCGCAGGAAAGCAGAGAGGGCCAAATTGTCTGGGGCATTTGAAGGGGTTCCAGGAGGCAGTGAGGACCAGCATCACTTTTCCACCCTGGCACCTTTGCTGTGGCAGCAAAACCTGGACGTTTATCTTTTTTTCTCCAAACATCGCCGAAAATGAAAAACGGTGCTTTTGAGGCTAGAGTGCGCAGGAAAGCAGAGAGGGCCAAATTGTCTGGTGCATTTGAAGGTGTTCCAGGAGGCAGTGAGGACCAGCATCACTTTTCCCCGCTGGCACCTTTGCTGTGGCAGCAAAACCTGGGCGTTTGTCTTTTTTTTTCCGGAGAGCGCCGAAAGTCAAAAAAGGTGCTTTTGAGGCTAGAGTGCGCAGGAAAGCAGAGAGTGCCAAATTGTCTGGGGCATTTGAAGGTGTTCCAGGAGGCAGTGAGGACCAGCATCACTTTTCCCCGCTGGCACCTTTGCTGTGGCAGCAAAACCCGGACGTTTGTCTTTTTTGCTCCAAACAGCGCTGAAAGTGAAAACAGGTGCTTTTGAGGATGGAGTCTGCAGGAAAGCAGAGAGGGCCAAATTGTCTGAGGCGTTTGAAGGGATTCCAGGAGGCAGTGAGGACCAGCATCACTTTTCCCCGCTGGCACCTTTGCTGTGGCAGCAAAACCCGGACGTTTGTCTTTTTTGCTCCAAACAGCGCTGAAAGTGAAAACAGGTGCTTTTGAGGATGGAGTCTGCAGGAAAGCAGAGAGGGCCAAATAGTCTGGGGCATTTGAAGGTGTTCCAGGAGGCAGTGAGGACCAGCATCACTTTTCCCCGCTGGCACCTTTGCTGTGGCAGCAAAACCTGGACTTTTGTCTTTTTTGCTCCAAACAGCGCCGAAAGTGAAAAAAGGTGCTTTTGAGGCTAGAGTTAGCAGGAAAGCAGAGAGGGCCAAATTGTCTGGGGCATTTGAAGGGGTTCCAGGAGGCAGTGAGGACCAGCATCACTTTTCCCCGCTGGCACCTTTGCTGTGGCAGCAAAAGCTGGACGTTTGTTTTTTTTCCTCCGGGGGGCGTTAAAAGTGAAAAAAGGTGCTTTTGAGGCTAGAGTGCGCAGGAAAGCAGAGAGGGCCAAATTGTCTGGGGCATTTGAAGGGGTTCCAGGAGGCAGTGAGGACCAGCATCACTTTTCCCCCCTGGCACCTTTGCTGTGGCAGCAAAACCTGGACTTTTGTCTTTTTTGCTCCAAACAGCGCCGAAAGTGAAAAAAGGTGCTTTTGAGGCTAGAGTTAGCAGGAAAGCAGAGAGGGCCAAATTGTCTGGGGCATTTGAAGGTGTTCCAGGAGGCAGTGAGTACCAGCATCACTTTTCCCCGCTGGCACCTTTGCTGTGGCAGCAAAAGCTGGACGTTTGTCTTTTTTGCATCAAACAGCGCCGAAAGTGAAAAAAGGTGCTTTTGAGGCTAGAGTCTGCAGGAAAGAAGAGAGGGCCAAATTGTCTGGGGTGTTTGAAGGGGTTCCAGGAGGCAGTGAGGACCAGCATCACTTTTCCTCGCTGGCACCTTTGCTGTGGCAGCAAAAGCTGGACGTTTGTCTTATTTGCATCAAACAGCGCCGAAAGTGAAAAAAGGTGCTTTTGAGGCTAGAGTTAGCAGGAAAGCAGAGAGGGCCAAATTGTGTGGGGCATTTGAAGGGGTTCCAGGAGGCAGTGAGGACCAGCATCACTTTTCCCCGCTGGCACCTTTGCTGTGGCAGCAAAAGCTGGACGTTTTTCTTTTTTGCTCCAAACAGCACCGAAAGTTCAAAAAAGGTGCTTTTGAGGCTAGAGTTAGCAGGAAAGCAGAGAGGGCCAAATTGTCTGGGGCATTTGAAGGGGTTCCAGGAGGCAGTGAGGACCAGCATCACTTTTCCCCGCTGGCACCTTTGCTGTGGCAGCAAAAGCTGGACGTTTGTCTTTTTTGAATCAAACAGCGCCGAAAGTGAAAAAAGGTGCTTTTGAGGCTAGAGTGCGCAGGAAAGCAGAGACGGCCAAATTGTTTGGGGCATTTGAAGGGGTTCCAGGAGGCAGTGAGGACCAGCATCACTTTTCCCCGCTAGCACCTTTGCTGTGGCAGCAAAAGCTGGACGTTTGTCTTTTTTGCTCCGGAGCGTGCCGAAAGTGAAAAAAGGTGCTTTTGAGGCTAGAGTCCGCAGGAAAGCAGAGAGGGCCAAATTGTCTGGGGCATTTGAATGGGTTCTAGGAGGCAGTGAGGACCAGCATCACTTTTCCCCGCTGGCACCTTTGCTGTGGCAGCAAAACCTGGACGTTTGTTTTTTTTCCTCCGGGGGGCGCCAAAAGTGAAAAAAGGTGCTTTTGAGGCTAGAGTCCGCAGGAAAGCAGAGAGGGCCAAATTGTCTGGGGCATTTGAAGGGGTTCCAGGAGGCAGTGAGGACCAGCATCACTTTTCCCCGCTGGCACCTTGGCTGTAGCAGCAAAAGCTGGACGTTTGTCTTTTTTGCTCCAAGCAGCGCCGAAAGTGAAAAACGGTGCTTTTGAGGCTACAGTGCGCAGGAAAGCAGAGAGGGCAAAATTGTCTGGGGCATTTGAAGGTGTTCCAGGAGGCAGTGAGGACCAGCATCACTTTTCCCCGCTGGCACCTTTGCTGTGGCAGCAAAACCTGGACGTTTATCTTTTTTTCTCCAAACAGCGCCGAAAATGAAAAACGGTGCTTTTGAGGCTAGAGTGCGCAGGAAAGCAGAGAGGGCCAAATTGTGTGGGGCATTTGAAGGGGTTCCAGGAGGCAGTGAGGACCAGCATCACTTTTCCCCGCTGGCACCTTTGCTGTGGCAGCAAAAGCTGGACGTTTGTCTTATTTGCATCAAACAGCGCCGAAAGTGAAAAAAGGTGCTTTTGAGGCTAGAGTGCGCAGGAAGGCAAAGAGGGCCAAATTGTCTGGTGCATTTGAAGGTGTTCCAGGAGGCAGTGAGGACCAGCATCACTTTTCCCCCTAGCACCTTTGCTGTGGCAGCAAAACCTGGAAGTTTGTCTTTTTTTTTCCGGAGAGCGCCGAAAGTCAAAAAAGGTGCTTTTGAGGCTAGAGACTGCAGGAAAGCAGAGAGTGCCAAATTGTCTGGGGCATTTGAAGGTGTTCCAGGAGGCAGTGAGGACCAGCATCACTTTTCCCCGCTGGCACCTTTGCTGTGGCAGCAAAACCCGGACGTTTGTCTTTTTTGCTCCAAACAGCGCTGAAAGTGAAAACAGGTGCTTTTGAGGATGGAGTCTGCAGGAAAGCAGAGAGGGCCAAATTGTCTGAGGCGTTTGAAGGGATTCCAGGAGGCAGTGAGGACCAGCATCACTTTTCCCCGCTGGCACCTTTGCTGTGGCAGCAAAACCCGGACGTTTGTCTTTTTTGCTCCAAACAGCGCTGAAAGTGAAAACAGGTGCTTTTGAGGATGGAGTCCGCAGGAAAGCAGAGAGGGCCAAATTGTCTGGGGCATTTGAAGGTGTTCCAGGAGGCAGTGAGGACCAGCATCACTTTTCCCCGCTGGCACCTTTGCTGTGGCAGCAAAACCCGGACGTTTGTCTTTTTTGCTCCAAACAGCGCTGAAAGTGAAAACAGGTGCTTTTGAGGATGGAGTCTGCAGAAAAGCAGAGAGGGCCAAATTGTCTGGGGCATTTGAAGGGGTTCCAGGAGGCAGTGAGGACCAGCATCACTTTTCCCCGCTGGCACCTTTGCTGTTGCAGCAAAACCTGGACTTTTGTCTTTTTTGCTCCAAACAGCGTTGAAAGTGAAAAAAGGTGCTTTTGAGGCTAGAGTTAGCAGGAAAGCAGAGAGGGCCAAATTGTCTGGGGCATTTGAAGGGGTTCCAGGAGGCAGTGAGGACCAGCATCACTTTTCCCCGCTGGCACCTTTGCTGTGGCAGCAAAAGCTGGACGTTTGTTTTTTTTCCTCCGGGGGGCGTTAAAAGTGAAAAAAGGTGCTTTTGAGGCTAGAGTGCGCAGGAAAGCAGAGAGGGCCAAATTGTCTGGGGCATTTGAAGGGGTTCCAAGAGGCAGTGAGGACCAGCATCACTTTTCCCCGCTGGCACCTTTGCTGTGGCAGCAAAACCTGGACTTTTGTCTTTTTTGCTCCAAACAGCGCCGAAAGTGAAAAAAGGTGCTTTTGAGGCTAGAGTTAGCAGGAAAGCAGAGAGGGCCAAATTGTCGGGGGCATTTGAAGGGGTTCCAGGAGGCAGTGAGGACCAGCATCACTTTTCCCCGCTGGCACCTTTGCTGTGGCAGCAAAAGCTGGACGTTTCTCTTTTTTCCTCCGGAGGGCGCCAAAAATGAAAAACGGTGCTTTTGAGGCTAGAGTGCGCAGGAAAGCAGAGAGGGCCAAATTGTCTGGGGCATTTGAAGGTGTTCTAGGAGGCAGTGAGGACCAGCATCACTTTTCCCCGCTGGCACCTTTGCTGTGGCAGCAAAAGCTGGACGTTTATCTTTTTTTCTCCAAACAGCGCCGAAAATGAAAAACTTGGCTTTTGAGGCTAGAGTGCGCAGGAAAGCAGAGAGGGCCAAATTGTGTGGGGCATTTGAAGGGGTTCCAGGAGGCAGTGAGGACCAGCATCACTTTTCCCCGCTGGCACCTTTGCTGTGGCAGCAAAAGCTGGACGTTTGTCTTTTTTCCTCCGCAGTGCGCAGAAAGTGAAAAAAGGTGCTTTTGAGGCTAGAGTCCGCAGGAAAGCAGAGAGGGCCAAATTGTCTGGGGCATTTGAAGGGGTTCCAGGAGGCAGTGAGAACCAGCATTACTTTTCCCCGCTGGCACATTTGCTGTGGCAGCAAAACCCGGACGTTTGTCTTTTTTGCTCCAAACAGCGCTGAAAGTGAAAACAGGTGCTTTTGAGGATGGAGTCTGCAGGAAAGCAGAGAGGGCCAAATTGTCTGAGGCGTTTGAAGGGATTCCAGGAGGCAGTGAGGACCAGCATCACTTTTCCCCGCTGGCACCTTTGCTGTGGCAGCAAAACCCGGACGTTTGTCTTTTTTGCTCCAAACAGCGCTGAAAGTGAAAACAGGTGCTTTTGAGGATGGAGTCCGCAGGAAAGCAGAGAGGGCCAAATTGTCTGGGGCATTTGAAGGTGTTCCAGGAGGCAGTGAGGACCAGCATCACTTTTCCCCGCTGGCACCTTTGCTGTGGCAGCAAAACCCGGACGTTTGTCTTTTTTGCTCCAAACAGCGCTGAAAGTGAAAACAGGTGCTTTTGAGGATGGAGTCTGCAGAAGAGCAGAGAGGGCCAAATTGTCTGGGGCATTTGAAGGGGTTCCAGGAGGCAGTGAGGACCAGCATCACTTTTCCCCGCTGGCACCTTTGCTGTTGCAGCAAAACCTGGACTTTTGTCTTTTTTGCTCCAAACAGCGTTGAAAGTGAAAAAAGGTGCTTTTGAGGCTAGAGTTAGCAGGAAAGCAGAGAGGGCCAAATTGTCTGGGGCATTTGAAGGGGTTCCAGGAGGCAGTGAGGACCAGCATCACTTTTCCCCGCTGGCACCTTTGCTGTGGCAGCAAAAGCTGGACGTTTGTTTTTTTTCCTCCGGGGGGCGTTAAAAGTGAAAAAAGGTGCTTTTGAGGCTAGAGTGCGCAGGAAAGCAGAGAGGGCCAAATTGTCTGGGGCATTTGAAGGGGTTCCAAGAGGCAGTGAGGACCAGCATCACTTTTCCCCGCTGGCACCTTTGCTGTGGCAGCAAAACCTGGACTTTTGTCTTTTTTGCTCCAAACAGCGCCGAAAGTGAAAAAAGGTGCTTTTGAGGCTAGAGTTAGCAGGAAAGCAGAGAGGGCCAAATTGTCGGGGGCATTTGAAGGGGTTCCAGGAGGCAGTGAGGACCAGCATCACTTTTCCCCGCTGGCAACTTTGCTGTGTCAGCAAAAGCTGGACGTTTGTCTTTTTTGCTCCAAACAGCGCCTAAAGTGAAAAACGGTGCTTTTGAGGCTAGAGTGCGCAGGAAAGCAGAGAGGGCCAAATTGTCTGGGGCATTTGAAGGGGTTCCAGGAGGCAGTGAGGACCAGCATCACTTTTCCCCCCTGGCACCTTTGCTGTGGCAGCAAAACCTGGACGTTTATCTTTTTTTCTCCAAACATCGCCGAAAATGAAAAACGGTGCTTTTGAGGCTAGAGTGCGCAGGAAAGCAGAGAGGGCCAAATTGTGTGGGGCATTTGAAGGGGTTCCAGGAGGCAGTGAGGACCAGCATCACTTTTCCCCGCTGGCACCTTTGCTGTGGCAGCAAAAGCTGGACGTTTGTCTTTTTTCCTCCGCAGTGCGCAGAAAGTGAAAAAAGGTGCTTTTGAGGCTAGAGTCCGCAGGAAAGCAGAGAGGGCCAAATTGTCTGGGGCATTTGAAGGGGTTCCAGGAGGCAGTGAGAACCAGCATTACTTTTCCCCGCTGGCACATTTGCTGTGGCAGCAAAACCTGGACGTTTGTCTTATTTGCTCCGGAGGTTGCCGAAAGCGAAAACAGGTGCTTTTGAGGACGGAGTCCGCAGGAAAGCAGAGAGGGCCAAATAGTCTGGGGCATTTGAAGGTGTTCCAGGAGGCAGTGAGGACCAGCATCACTTTTCCCCGCTGGCACCTTTGCTGTGGCAGCAAAACCTGGACTTTTGTCTTTTTTGCTCCAAACAGCGTTGAAAGTGAAAAAAGTTCTTTTGAGGATAGAGTCCGCAGGAAAGCAGAGAGGGCCAAATTGTCTGGGGCATTTGAAGGGGTTCCAGGAGGCAGTGAGGACCAGCATCACTTTTCCCCGCTGGCACCTTTGCTGTGGCAGCAAAAGCTGGACGTTTGTCTTTTTTCCTCCGGAGGGCGCCGAAAGTCAAAAAAGGTGCTTTTGAGGCTAGAGTCCGCAGGAAAGCAGAGAGGGCCAAATTATCTGGGGCATTTGAAGGTGTTCCAGGAGGCAGTGAGGACCAGCATCACTTTTCCCCGCTGGCACCTTTGCTGTGGCAGCAAAACCCGGACGTTTGTCTTTTTTGCTCCAAACAGCGCCGAAAGTTAAAAAAAGGTGCTTTTGAGGCTAGAGTTAGCAGGAAAGCAGAGAGGGCCAAATTGTCTGGGGCATTTGAAGGTGTTCCAGGAGGCAGTGAGGACCAGCATCACTTTTCCCCGCTGGCACCTTTGCTGTGGCAGCAAAAGCTGGACGTTTGTCTTTTTTGCATCAAACAGCGTTGAAAGTGAAAAACGGTGCTTTTGAGGCTAGAGTGCGCATGAAAGCAGAGAGGGCTAAATTGTCTGGGGCATTTGAAGGGGTTCCAGGAGGCAGTGAGGACCAGCATCACTTTTCCCCGCTAGCACCTTTGCTGTGGCAGCAAAACCTGGACTTTTGTCTTTTTTGCTCTAAACAGCGCCGAAAGTGAAAAAAGGTGCTTTCAAGGCTAGAGTCCGCAGGAAAGCAGAGAGGGCCAAATTGTCTGGGGCATTTGAAGGGGTTCCAGGAGGCAGTGAGGACCAGCATCACTTTTCCCCGCTGGCACCTTTGCTATGGCAGCAAAAGCTGGACGTTTGTCTTTTTTGCTCCAAACAGCGTTGAAAGTGAAAAAATGTGCTTTTGAGGCTAGAGTGCGCAGGAAAGCAGAGAGGGCCAAATTGTCTGGGGCATTTGATGGGGTTCCAGGAGGCAGTGAGGACCAGCATCACTTTTCCCCGCTGGCACCTTTGCTGTGGCAGCAAAACCCGGACGTTTGTCTTTTTTGCTCCAAACAGCGCCGAAAGTGAAAAAAGGTGCTTTTGAGGCTAGAGTGCGCAGGAAAGCAAAGAGGGCCAAATTGTCTGGGGCATTTGAAGGGGTTCCAGGAGGCAGTGAGGACCAGCATCACTTTTCCCCGCTGGCACCTTTGCTGTGGCAGCAAAACCCGGACGTTTGTCTTTTTTGCTCCAATCAGCATTGAAAGTGAAAAAATGTGCTTTTGAGGCTAGAGTGCGCAGGAAAGCAGAGAGGGCTAAATTGTCTGGGGCATTTGAAGGGGTTCCAGGAGGCAGTGAGGACCAGCATCACTTTTCCCTGCTGGCACATTTGCTGTAGCAGCAAAAGCTGGACGTTTGTCTTTTTTGCTCCGGAGCGTGGCGAAAGTGAAAAAAGGTGCTTTTGAGGCTAGAGTGCGCAGGAAAGCAGAGAGGGCCAAATTGTCTGGGGCATTTGAAGGGGTTCCAGGAGGCAGTGAGGACCAGCATCAGTTTTCCCCGCTGGCACCTTTGCTGTAGCAGCAAAAGCTGGACGTTTGTCTTTTTTCCTCCCGAGGGCGCCAAAACTGAAAAAAGGTGCTTTTGAGGCTAGAGTCTGCAGGAAAGCAGAGAGGGCCAAATTGTCTGGGGCATTTGAAGGGGTTCCAGGAGGCAGTGAGGACCAGCATCACTTTCCCCGCTGGCACCTTTGCTGTGGCAGCAAAACCTGGCCGTTTGTCTTTTTTTTTGCTCCGGAGGGCGCCGAAAGTGAAAAAAGGTGTTTTGAGGCTAGAGTCTGCAGGAAAGCAGAGAGGGCCAAATTGTCTGGGGCATTTGAAGGGGTTCTAGGAGGCAGTGAGGACCAGCATCACTTTTCCCCGCTGGCACCTTTGCTGTGGCAGCAAAAGCTGAACGTTTGTCTTTTTTCCTCCGGGGGGCGCCAAAAGTGAAAAAAGGTGCTTTTGAGGCTAGAGTCCGCAGGAAAGCAGAGAGGGCCAAATTGTCTGGGGCATTTGAAGGGGTTCCAGGAGGCAGTGAGGACCAGCATCACTTTTCCCCGCTGGCACCTTGGCTGTAGCAGCAAAAGCTGGACGTTTGTCTTTTTTGCTCCAAGCAGCGCCGAAAGTGAAAAACGGTGCTTTTGAGGCTACAGTGCGCAGGAAAGCAGAGAGGGCCAAATTGTCTGGGGCATTTGAAGGGGTTCCAGGAGGCAGTGAGGACCAGCATCACTTTTCCCCGCTGGCACCTTTGCTGTGGCAGCAAAACCTGGACGTTTGTCTTTTTTGCTCCAAACAGCGCCGAAAGTGAAAAAAGGTGCTTTTGAGGCTAGAGTTAGCAGGAAAGCAGAGAGGGCCAAATTGTGTAGGGCTTTTGAAGGGGTTCCAGGAGGCAGTGAGGACCAGCATCACTTTTCCCCGCTGGCACCTTTGCTGTGGCAGCAAAAGCTGGACGTTTTTCTTTTTTGCTCCAAACAGCACCGAAAGTTCAAAAAAGGTGCTTTTGAGGCTAGAGTTAGCAGGAAAGCAGAGAGGGCCAAATTGTCTGGGGCATTTGAAGGGGTTCCAGGAGGCAGTGAGGACCAGCATCACTTTTCCCCGCTGGCACCTTTGCTGTAGCAGCAAAAGCTGGACGTTTGTCTTTTTTCCTCCCGAGGGCGCCAAAACTGAAAAAAGGTGCTTTTGAGGCTAGAGTCTGCAGGAAAGCAGAGAGGGACAAATTGTCTGGGTCATTTGAAGGGGTTCCAGGAGGCAGTGAGGACCAGCATCACTTTCCCCGCTGGCACCTTTGCTGTGGCAGCAAAACCTGGACGTTTGTTTTTTTTTTTCTCCCGAGGCCGCCGAAAGTGAAAAAAGGTGTTTTGAGGCTAGAGTCTGCAGGAAAGCAGAGAGGGCCAAATTGTCTGGGGCATTTGAAGGGGTTCTAGGAGGCAGTGAGGACCAGCATCACTTTTCCCCGCTGGCACCTTTGCTGTGGCAGCAAAACCTGGACGTTTGTTTTTTTTCCTCCGGGGGGCGCCAAAAGTGAAAAAAGGTGCTTTTGAGGCTAGAGTCCGCAGGAAAGCAGAGAGGGCCAAATTGTCTGGGGCATTTGAAGGGGTTCCAGGAGGCAGTGAGGACCAGCATCACTTTTCCCCGCTGGCACCTTTGCTGTAGCAGCAAAAGCTGGACGTTTGTCTTTTTTGCTCCAAGCAGCGCCGAAAGTGAAAAACGGTGCTTTTGAGGCTACAGTGCGCAGGAAAGCAGAGAGGGCCAAATTGTCTGGGGCATTTGAAGGTGTTCCAGGAGGCAGTGAGGACCAGCATCACTTTTCCCCGCTGGCAACTTTGCTGTGTCAGCAAAAGCTGGACGTTTGTCTTTTTTGCTCCAAACAGCGCCTAAAGTGAAAAACGGTGCTTTTGAGGCTAGAGTGCGCAGGAAAGCAGAGAGGGCCAAATTGTCTGGGGCATTTGAAGGGGTTCCAGGAGGCAGTGAGGACCAGCATCACTTTTCCCCCCTGGCACCTTTGCTGTGGCAGCAAAACCTGGACGTTTATCTTTTTTTCTCCAAACATCGCCGAAAATGAAAAACGGTGCTTTTGAGGCTAGAGTGCGCAGGAAAGCAGAGAGGGCCAAATTGTCTGGTGCATTTGAAGGTGTTCCAGGAGGCAGTGAGGACCAGCATCACTTTTCCCCGCTAGCACCTTTGCTGTGGCAGCAAAACCTGGGCGTTTGTCTTTTTTTTTCCGGAGAGCGCCGAAAGTCAAAAAAGGTGCTTTTGAGGCTAGAGTGCGCAGGAAAGCAGAGAGTGCCAAATTGTCTGGGGCATTTGAAGGTGTTCCAGGAGGCAGTGAGGACCAGCATCACTTTTCCCCGCTGGCACCTTTGCTGTGGCAGCAAAACCCGGACGTTTGTCTTTTTTGCTCCAAACAGCGCTGAAAGTGAAAACAGGTGCTTTTGAGGATGGAGTCTGCAGGAAAGCAGAGAGGGCCAAATTGTCTGAGGCGTTTGAAGGGATTCCAGGAGGCAGTGAGGACCAGCATCACTTTTCCCCGCTGGCACCTTTGCTGTGGCAGCAAAACCCGGACGTTTGTCTTTTTTGCTCCAAACAGCGCTGAAAGTGAAAACAGGTGCTTTTGAGGATGGAGTCTGCAGGAAAGCAGAGAGGGCCAAATAGTCTGGGGCATTTGAAGGTGTTCCAGGAGGCAGTGAGGACCAGCATCACTTTTCCCCGCTGGCACCTTTGCTGTGGCAGCAAAACCCGGACGTTTGTCTTTTTTGCTCCAAACAGCGCTGAAAGTGAAAACAGGTGCTTTTGAGGATGGAGTCTGCAGAAAAGCAGAGAGGGCCAAATTGTCTGGGGCATTTGAAGGGGTTCCAGGAGGCAGTGAGGACCAGCATCACTTTTCCCCGCTGGCACCTTTGCTGTGGCAGCAAAACCTGGACTTTTGTCTTTTTTGCTCCAAACAGCGCCGAAAGTGAAAAAAGGTGCTTTTGAGGCTAGAGTTAGCAGGAAAGCAGAGAGGGCCAAATTGTCTGGGGCATTTGAAGGGGTTCCAGGAGGCAGTGAGGACCAGCATCACTTTTCCCCGCTGGCACCTTTGCTGTGGCAGCAAAAGCTGGACGTTTGTTTTTTTTCCTCCGGGGGGCGTTAAAAGTGAAAAAAGGTGCTTTTGAGGCTAGAGTGCGCAGGAAAGCAGAGAGGGCCAAATTGTCTGGGGCATTTGAAGGGGTTCCAGGAGGCAGTGAGGACCAGCATCACTTTTCCCCCCTGGCACCTTTGCTGTGGCAGCAAAACCTGGACTTTTGTCTTTTTTGCTCCAAACAGCGCCGAAAGTGAAAAAAGGTGCTTTTGAGGCTAGAGTTAGCAGGAAAGCAGAGAGGGCCAAATTGTCTGGGGCATTTGAAGGGGTTCCAGGAGGCAGTGAGGACCAGCATCACTTTTCCCCGCTGGCACCTTTGCTGTGGCAGCAAAAGCTGGACGTTTGTCTTTTTTGCATCAAACAGCGCCGAAAGTGAAAAAAGGTGCTTTTGAGGCTAGAGTCTGCAGGAAAGAAGAGAGGGCCAAATTGTCTGGGGTGTTTGAAGGGGTTCCAGGAGGCAGTGAGGACCAGCATCACTTTTCCCTGCTGGCACATTTGCTGTGGCAGCAAAAGCTGGACGTTTGTCTTTTTTCCTCCCGAGGGCGCCAAAACTGAAAAAAGGTGCTTTTGAGGCTAGAGTCTGCAGGAAAGCAGAGAGGGCCAAATTGTCTGGGGCATTTGAAGGGGTTCTAGGAGGCAGTGAGGACCAGCATCACTTTTCCCCGCTGGCACCTTTGCTGTGGCAGCAAAACCTGGACGTTTGTTTTTTTTCCTCCGGGGGGCGCCAAAAGTGAAAAAAGGTGCTTTTGAGGCTAGAGTCCGCAGGAAAGCAGAGAGGGACAAATTGTCTGGGGCATTTGAAGGGGTTCCAGGAGGCAGTGAGGACCAGCATCACTTTTCCCCGCTGGCACCTTTGCTGTAGCAGCAAAAGCTGGACGTTTGTCTTTTTTGCTCCAAGCAGCGCCGAAAGTGAAAAACGGTGCTTTTGAGGCTACAGTGCGCAGGAAAGCAGAGAGGGCCAAATTGTCTGGGGCATTTGAAGGTGTTCCAGGAGGCAGTGAGGACCAGCATCACTTTTCCCCGCTGGCAACTTTGCTGTGTCAGCAAAAGCTGGACGTTTGTCTTTTTTGCTCCAAACAGCGCCTAAAGTGAAAAACGGTGCTTTTGAGGCTAGAGTGCGCAGGAAAGCAGAGAGGGCCAAATTGTCTGGGGCATTTGAAGGGGTTCCAGGAGGCAGTGAGGACCAGCATCACTTTTCCCCCCTGGCACCTTTGCTGTGGCAGCAAAACCTGGACGTTTATCTTTTTTTCTCCAAACATCGCCGAAAATGAAAAACGGTGCTTTTGAGGCTAGAGTGCGCAGGAAAGCAGAGAGGGCCAAATTGTCTGGTGCATTTGAAGGTGTTCCAGGAGGCAGTGAGGACCAGCATCACTTTTCCCCGCTAGCACCTTTGCTGTGGCAGCAAAACCTGGGCGTTTGTCTTTTTTTTTCCGGAGAGCGCCGAAAGTCAAAAAAGGTGCTTTTGAGGCTAGAGTGCGCAGGAAAGCAGAGAGTGCCAAATTGTCTGGGGCATTTGAAGGTGTTCCAGGAGGCAGTGAGGACCAGCATCACTTTTCCCCGCTGGCACCTTTGCTGTGGCAGCAAAACCCGGACGTTTGTCTTTTTTGCTCCAAACAGCGCTGAAAGTGAAAACAGGTGCTTTTGAGGATGGAGTCTGCAGGAAAGCAGAGAGGGCCAAATTGTCTGAGGCGTTTGAAGGGATTCCAGGAGGCAGTGAGGACCAGCATCACTTTTCCCCGCTGGCACCTTTGCTGTGGCAGCAAAACCCGGACGTTTGTCTTTTTTGCTCCAAACAGCGCTGAAAGTGAAAACAGGTGCTTTTGAGGATGGAGTCTGCAGGAAAGCAGAGAGGGCCAAATAGTCTGGGGCATTTGAAGGTGTTCCAGGAGGCAGTGAGGACCAGCATCACTTTTCCCCGCTGGCACCTTTGCTGTGGCAGCAAAACCCGGACGTTTGTCTTTTTTGCTCCAAACAGCGCTGAAAGTGAAAACAGGTGCTTTTGAGGATGGAGTCTGCAGAAAAGCAGAGAGGGCCAAATTGTCTGGGGCATTTGAAGGGGTTCCAGGAGGCAGTGAGGACCAGCATCACTTTTCCCCGCTGGCACCTTTGCTGTGGCAGCAAAACCTGGACTTTTGTCTTTTTTGCTCCAAACAGCGCCGAAAGTGAAAAAAGGTGCTTTTGAGGCTAGAGTTAGCAGGAAAGCAGAGAGGGCCAAATTGTCTGGGGCATTTGAAGGGGTTCCAGGAGGCAGTGAGGACCAGCATCACTTTTCCCCGCTGGCACCTTTGCTGTGGCAGCAAAAGCTGGACGTTTGTTTTTTTTCCTCCGGGGGGCGTTAAAAGTGAAAAAAGGTGCTTTTGAGGCTAGAGTGCGCAGGAAAGCAGAGAGGGCCAAATTGTCTGGGGCATTTGAAGGGGTTCCAGGAGGCAGTGAGGACCAGCATCACTTTTCCCCCCTGGCACCTTTGCTGTGGCAGCAAAACCTGGACTTTTGTCTTTTTTGCTCCAAACAGCGCCGAAAGTGAAAAAAGGTGCTTTTGAGGCTAGAGTTAGCAGGAAAGCAGAGAGGGCCAAATTGTCTGGGGCATTTGAAGGGGTTCCAGGAGGCAGTGAGGACCAGCATCACTTTTCCCCGCTGGCACCTTTGCTGTGGCAGCAAAAGCTGGACGTTTGTCTTTTTTGCATCAAACAGCGCCGAAAGTGAAAAAAGGTGCTTTTGAGGCTAGAGTCTGCAGGAAAGAAGAGAGGGCCAAATTGTCTGGGGTGTTTGAAGGGGTTCCAGGAGGCAGTGAGGACCAGCATCACTTTTCCTCGCTGGCACCTTTGCTGTGGCAGCAAAAGCTGGACGTTTGTCTTATTTGCATCAAACAGCGCCGAAAGTGAAAAAAGGTGCTTTTGAGGCTAGAGTTAGCAGGAAAGCAGAGAGGGCCAAATTGTGTGGGGCATTTGAAGGGGTTCCAGGAGGCAGTGAGGACCAGCATCACTTTTCCCCGCTGGCACCTTTGCTGTGGCAGCAAAAGCTGGACGTTTTTCTTTTTTGCTCCAAACAGCACCGAAAGTTCAAAAAAGGTGCTTTTGAGGCTAGAGTTAGCAGGAAAGCAGAGAGGGCCAAATTGTCTGGGGCATTTGAAGGGGTTCCAGGAGGCAGTGAGGACCAGCATCACTTTTCCCCGCTGGCACCTTTGCTGTGGCAGCAAAAGCTGGACGTTTGTCTTTTTTGAATCAAACAGCGCCGAAAGTGAAAAAAGGTGCTTTTGAGGCTAGAGTGCGCAGGAAAGCAGAGACGGCCAAATTGTTTGGGGCATTTGAAGGGGTTCCAGGAGGCAGTGAGGACCAGCATCACTTTTCCCCGCTAGCACCTTTGCTGTGGCAGCAAAAGCTGGACGTTTGTCTTTTTTGCTCCGGAGCGTGCCGAAAGTGAAAAAAGGTGCTTTTGAGGCTAGAGTCCGCAGGAAAGCAGAGAGGGCCAAATTGTCTGGGGCATTTGAATGGGTTCTAGGAGGCAGTGAGGACCAGCATCACTTTTCCCCGCTGGCACCTTTGCTGTGGCAGCAAAACCTGGACGTTTGTTTTTTTTCCTCCGGGGGGCGCCAAAAGTGAAAAAAGGTGCTTTTGAGGCTAGAGTCCGCAGGAAAGCAGAGAGGGCCAAATTGTCTGGGGCATTTGAAGGGGTTCCAGGAGGCAGTGAGGACCAGCATCACTTTTCCCCGCTGGCACCTTGGCTGTAGCAGCAAAAGCTGGACGTTTGTCTTTTTTGCTCCAAGCAGCGCCGAAAGTGAAAAACGGTGCTTTTGAGGCTACAGTGCGCAGGAAAGCAGAGAGGGCAAAATTGTCTGGGGCATTTGAAGGTGTTCCAGGAGGCAGTGAGGACCAGCATCACTTTTCCCCGCTGGCACCTTTGCTGTGGCAGCAAAACCTGGACGTTTATCTTTTTTTCTCCAAACAGCGCCGAAAATGAAAAACGGTGCTTTTGAGGCTAGAGTGCGCAGGAAAGCAGAGAGGGCCAAATTGTGTGGGGCATTTGAAGGGGTTCCAGGAGGCAGTGAGGACCAGCATCACTTTTCCCCGCTGGCACCTTTGCTGTGGCAGCAAAAGCTGGACGTTTGTCTTATTTACATCAAACAGCGCCGAAAGTGAAAAAAGGTGCTTTTGAGGCTAGAGTGCGCAGGAAAGCAAAGAGGGCCAAATTGTCTGGTGCATTTGAAGGTGTTCCAGGAGGCAGTGAGGACCAGCATCACTTTTCCCCGCTAGCACCTTTGCTGTGGCAGCAAAACCTGGAAGTTTGTCTTTTTTTTTCCGGAGAGCGCCGAAAGTCAAAAAAGGTGCTTTTGAGGCTAGAGTCTGCAGGAAAGCAGAGAGTGCCAAATTGTCTGGGGCATTTGAAGGTGTTCCAGGAGGCAGTGAGGACCAGCATCACTTTTCCCCGCTGGCACCTTTGCTGTGGCAGCAAAACCCGGACGTTTGTCTTTTTTGCTCCAAACAGCGCTGAAAGTGAAAACAGGTGCTTTTGAGGATGGAGTCTGCAGGAAAGCAGAGAGGGCCAAATTGTCTGAGGCGTTTGAAGGGATTCCAGGAGGCAGTGAGGACCAGCATCACTTTTCCCCGCTGGCACCTTTGCTGTGGCAGCAAAACCCGGACGTTTGTCTTTTTTGCTCCAAACAGTGCTGAAATTGAAAACAGGTGCTTTTGAGGATGGAGTCCGCAGGAAAGCAGAGAGGGCCAAATTGTCTGGGGCATTTGAAGGTGTTCCAGGAGGCAGTGAGGACCAGCATCACTTTTCCCCGCTGGCACCTTTGCTGTGGCAGCAAAACCCGGACGTTTGTCTTTTTTGCTCCAAACAGCGCTGAAAGTGAAAACAGGTGCTTTTGAGGATGGAGTCTGCAGGAAAGCAGAGAGGGCCAAATTGTGTGGGGCATTTGAAGGGGTTCCAGGAGGCAGTGAGGACCAGCATCACTTTTCCCCGCTGGCACCTTTGCTGTTGCAGCAAAACCTGGACTTTTGTCTTTTTTGCTCCAAACAGCGTTGAAAGTGAAAAAAGGTGCTTTTGAGGCTAGAGTTAGCAGGAAAGCAGAGAGGGCCAAATTGTCTGGGGCATTTGAAGGGGTTCCAGGAGGCAGTGAGGACCAGCATCACTTTTCCCCGCTGGCACCTTTGCTGTGGCAGCAAAAGCTGGACGTTTGTTTTTTTTCCTCCGGGGGGCGTTAAAAGTGAAAAAAGGTGCTTTTGAGGCTAGAGTGCGCAGGAAAGCAGAGAGGGCCAAATTGTCTGGGGCATTTGAAGGGGTTCCAAGAGGCAGTGAGGACCAGCATCACTTTTCCCCCCTGGCACCTTTGCTGTGGCAGCAAAACCTGGACTTTTGTCTTTTTTGCTCCAAACAGCGCCGAAAGTGAAAAAAGGTGCTTTTGAGGCTAGAGTCCGCAGGAAAGCAGAGAGGGCCAAATTGTCTGGGGCATTTGAAGGGGTTCCAGGAGGCAGTGAGGACCAGCATCACTTTTCCCCGCTGGCACCTTTGCTGTGGCAGCAAAAGCTGGACGTTTGTCTTTTTTGCATCAAACAGCGCCGAAAGTGAAAAAAGGTGCTTTTGAGGCTAGAGTCTGCAGGAAAGAAGAGAGGGCCAAATTGTCTGGGGTGTTTGAAGGGGTTCCAGGAGGCAGTGAGGACCAGCATCACTTTTCCTCGCTGGCACCTTTGCTGTGGCAGCAAAAGCTGGACGTTTGTCTTATTTGCATCAAACAGCGCCGAAAGTGAAAAAAGGTGCTTTTGAGTCTAGAGTTAGCAGGAAAGCAGAGAGGGCCAAATTGTGTGGGGCATTTGAAGGGGTTCCAGGAGGCAGTGAGGACCAGCATCACTTTTCCCCGCTGGCACCTTTGCTGTGGCAGCAAAAGCTGGACGTTTTTCTTTTTTGCTCCAAACAGCACCGAAAGTTCAAAAAAGGTGCTTTTGAGGCTAGAGTTAGCAGGAAAGCAGAGAGGGCCAAATTGTCTGGGGCATTTGAAGGGGTTCCAGGAGGCAGTGAGGACCAGCATCACTTTTCCCCGCTGGCACCTTTGCTGTGGCAGCAAAAGCTGGACGTTTGTCTTTTTTGAATCAAACAGCGCCGAAAGTGAAAAAAGGTGCTTTTGAGGCTAGAGTGCGCAGGAAAGCAGAGACGGCCAAATTGTTTGGGGCATTTGAAGGGGTTCCAGGAGGCAGTGAGGACCAGCATCACTTTTCCCCGCTAGCACCTTTGCTGTGGCAGCAAAAGCTGGACGTTTGTCTTTTTTGCTCCGGAGCGTGCCGAAAGTGAAAAAAGGTGCTTTTGAGGCTAGAGTCCGCAGGAAAGCAGAGAGGGCCAAATTGTCTGGGGCATTTGAAGGGGTTCCAGGAGGCAGTGAGGACCAGCATCACTTTTCCCTGCTGGCACATTTGCTGTGGCAGCAAAAGCTGGACGTTTGTCTTTTTTCCTCCCGAGGGCGCCAAAACTGAAAAAAGGTGCTTTTGAGGCTAGAGTGCGCAGGAAAGCAGAGAGGGCCAAATTGTCTGGGGCAGTTTTAGGGGTTCCAGGAGGCAGTGAGGACCAGCATCACTTTTCCCCGCTGGCACCTTGGCTGTAGCAGCAAAAGCTGGACGTTTGTCTTTTTTCCTCCAAGCAGCGCCGAAAGTGAAAAACGGTGCTTTTGAGGCTACAGTGCGGAGGAAAGCAGAGAGGGCCAAATTGTCTGGGGCATTTGAAGGTGTTCCAGGAGGCAGTGAGGACCAGCATCACTTTTCCCCGCTGGCACCTTTGCTGTGGCAGCAAAAGCTGGACGTTTGTCTTTTTTGCTCCAAACAGCGCCGAAAGTGAAAAACGGTGCTTTTGAGGCTAGAGTGCGCAGGAAAGCAGAGAGGGCCAAATTGTGTGGGGCATTTGAAGGGGTTCCAGGAGGCAGTGAGGACCAGCATCACTTTTCCCCGCTGGCACCTTTGCTGTTGCAGCAAAAGCTGGACGTTTGTCTTTTTTCCTCCGGAGGGCGACGAAAATGAAAAACGGTGCTTTTGAGGCTAGAGTGCGCAGGAAAGCAGAGAGGGCCAAATTGTCTGGGGCATTTGAAGGGGTTCCAGGAGGCAGTGAGGACCAGCATCACTTTTCCCCGCTGGCACCTTTGCTGTGGCAGCAAAAGCTGGACGTTTGTGTTTTTTTTTCTCCCGAGGCCGCCGAAAGTGAAAAAAGGTGTTTTGAGGATAGAGTCTGCAGAAAAGCAGAGAGGGCCAAATTGTCTGGGGCATTTGAAGGGGTTCCAGGAGGCAGTGAGGACCAGCATCACTTTTCCCCGCTGGCACCTTTGCTGTGGCAGCAAAACCTGGACTTTTGTCTTTTTTGCTCCAAACAGCGTTGAAAGTGAAAAACAGTGCTTTTGAGGCTAGAGTTAGCAGGAAAGCAGAGAGGGCCAAATTGTCTGGGGCATTTGAAGGGGTTCCAGGAGGCAGTGAGGACCAGCATCACTTTTCCCCGCTGGCACCTTTGCTGTGGCAGCAAAAGCTGGACGTTTGTCTTTTTTGCATCAAACAGCGCCAGAAGTGAAAAAAGGTGCTTTTGAGGCTAGAGTCCGCAGGAAAGCAGAGAGGGCCAAATTGTCTGGGGCATTTGAAGGTGTTCCAGGAGGCAGTGAGGACCAGCATCACTTTTCCCCGCTGGCACCTTTGCTGTGGCAGCAAAAGCTGGACGTTTGTTTTTTTTCCTCCGGGGGACGTTCAAAGTGAAAAAAGGTGCTTTTGAGGGTAGAGTGCGCAGGAAAGCAGAGAGGGCCAAATTGTCTGGGGCATTTGAAGGGGTTCCAGGAGGCAGTGAGGACCAGCATCACTTTTCCCCCCTGGCACCTTTGCTGTGGCAGCAAAACCTGGACTTTTGTCTTTTTTGCTCCAAACAGCGCCGAAAGTGAAAAAAGGTGCTTTTGAGGATAGAGTTAGCAGGAAAGCAGAGAGGGCCAAATTGTCTGGGGCATTTGAAGGGGTTCCAGGAGGCAGTGAGGACCAGCATCACTTTTCCCCGCTGGCACCTTTGCTGTGGCAGCAAAAGCTGGACGTTTTTATTTTTTGCTCCAAACAGCGCCGAAAGTTAAAAAAGGTGCTTTTGAGGCTAGAGTCCGCAGGAAAGCAGAGAGGGCTAAATTGTCTGAGGCATTTGATGGGGTTCCAGGAGGCAGTGAGGACCAGCATCACTTTTCCCCGCTAGCACCTTTGCTGTGGCAGCAAAACCTGGACGTTTGTGTTTTTTGCATCAAACAGCGCCGAAAGTGAAAAAAGGTGCTTTTGAGGCTAGAGTCTGCAGGAAAGCAGAGAGGGCCAAATTGTCTGGGGTGTTTGAAGGGGTTCCAGGAGGCAGTGAGGACCAGCATCACTTTTCCCCGCTGGCACCTTTGCTGTGGCAGCAAAAGCTGGACGTTTGTCTTTTTTGCTCCAAACAGCGCCGAAAGTGAAAAAAGGTGCTTTTGAGGCTAGAGTTAGCAGGAAAGCAGAGAGGGCCAAATTGTCTGGGGCATTTGAAGGGGTTCCAGGAGGCAGTGAGGACCAGCATCACTTTTCCCCGCTGGCACTTTTGATGTGGCAGCAAAAGCTGGACGTTTGTCTTTTTTGCTCCAAACAGCACCGAAAGTTCAAAAAAGGTGCTTTTGAGGCTAGAGTTAGCAGGAAAGCAGAGAGGGCCAAATTGTCTGGGGCATTTGAAGGGGTTCCAGGAGGCAGTGAGGACCAGCATCACTTTTCCCCGCTGGCACCTTTGCTGTGGCAGCAAAACCTGGACGTTTGTTTTTTTTCCTCCGGGGGGCGCCAAAAGTGAAAAAAGGTGCTTTTGAGGCTAGAGTCCGCAGGAAAGCAGAGAGGGCCAAATTGTCTGGGGCATTTGAAGGGGTTCCAGGAGGCAGTGAGGACCAGCATCACTTTTCCCCGCTGGCACCTTGGCTGTAGCAGCAAAAGCTGGACGTTTGTCTTTTTTGCTCCAAGCAGCGCCGAAAGTGAAAAACGGTGCTTTTGAGGCTAGAGTGCGCAGGAAAGCAGAGAGGGCCAAATTGTCTGGGGCATTTGAAGGGGTTCCAGGAGGCAGTGAGGACCAGCATCACTTTTCCCCGCTGGCACCTTTGCTGTGGCAGCAAAAGCTGGACGTTTGTGTTTTTTTTTCTCCCGAGGCCGCCGAAAGTGAAAAAAGGTGTTTTGAGGATAGAGTCTGCAGAAAAGCAGAGAGGGCCAAATTGTCTGGGGCATTTGAAGGGGTTCCAGGAGGCAGTGAGGACCAGCATCACTTTTCCCCGCTGGCACCTTTGCTGTGGCAGCAAAACCTGGACTTTTGTCTTTTTTGCTCCAAACAGCGTTGAAAGTGAAAAACAGTGCTTTTGAGGCTAGAGTTAGCAGGAAAGCAGAGAGGGCCAAATTGTCTGGGGCATTTGAAGGGGTTCCAGGAGGCAGTGAGGACCAGCATCACTTTTCCCCGCTGGCACCTTTGCTGTGGCAGCAAAAGCTGGACGTTTGTCTTTTTTGCATCAAACAGCGCCAGAAGTGAAAAAAGGTGCTTTTGAGGCTAGAGTCCGCAGGAAAGCAGAGAGGGCCAAATTGTCTGGGGCATTTGAAGGGGTTACAGGAGGCAGTGAGGACCAGCATCACTTTTCCCCGCTGGCACCTTTGCTGTGGCAGCAAAAGCTGGACGTTTGTTTTTTTTCCTCCGGGGGGCGTTCAAAGTGAAAAAAGGTGCTTTTGAGGGTAGAGTGCGCAGGAAAGCAGAGAGGGCCAAATTGTCTGGGGCATTTGAAGGGGTTCCAGGAGGCAGTGAGGACCAGCATCACTTTTCCCCCCTGGCACCTTTGCTGTGGCAGCAAAACCTGGACTTTTGTCTTTTTTGCTCCAAACAGCGCCGAAAGTGAAAAAAGGTGCTTTTGAGGATAGAGTTAGCAGGAAAGCAGAGAGGGCCAAATTGTCTGGGGCATTTGAAGGGGTTCCAGGAGGCAGTGAGGACCAGCATCACTTTTCCCCGCTGGCACCTTTGCTGTGGCAGCAAAAGCTGGACGTTTTTATTTTTTGCTCCAAACAGCGCCGAAAGTTAAAAAAGGTGCTTTTGAGGCTAGAGTGCGCAGGAAAGCAGAGAGGGCTAAATTGTCTGAGGCATTTGATGGGGTTCCAGGAGGCAGTGAGGACCAGCATCACTTTTCCCCGCTAGCACCTTTGCTGTGGCAGCAAAACCTGGACGTTTGTGTTTTTTGCATCAAACAGCGCCGAAAGTGAAAAAAGGTGCTTTTGAGGCTAGAGTCTGCAGGAAAGCAGAGAGGGCCAAATTGTCTGGGGTGTTTGAAGGGGTTCCAGGAGGCAGTGAGGACCAGCATCACTTTTCCCCGCTGGCACCTTTGCTGTGGCAGCAAAAGCTGGACGTTTGTCTTTTTTGCTCCAAACAGCGCCGAAAGTGAAAAAAGGTGCTTTTGAGGCTAGAGTTAGCAGGAAAGCAGAGAGGGCCAAATTGTCTGGGGCATTTGAAGGGGTTCCAGGAGGCAGTGAGGACCAGCATCACTTTTCCCCGCTGGCACTTTTGATGTGGCAGCAAAAGCTGGACGTTTGTCTTTTTTGCTCCAAACAGCACCGAAAGTTCAAAAAAGGTGCTTTTGAGGCTAGAGTTAGCAGGAAAGCAGAGAGGGCCAAATTGTCTGGGGCATTTGAAGGGGTTCCAGGAGGCAGTGAGGACCAGCATCACTTTTCCCCGCTGGCACCTTTGCTGTGGCAGCAAAACCTGGACGTTTGTTTTTTTTCCTCCGGGGAGCGCCAAAAGTGAAAAAAGGTGCTTTTGAGGCTAGAGTCCGCAGGAAAGCAGAGAGGGCCAAATTGTCTGGGGCATTTGAAGGGGTTCCAGGAGGCAGTGAGGACCAGCATCACTTTTCCCCGCTGGCACCTTGGCTGTAGCAGCAAAAGCTGGACGTTTGTCTTTTTTGCTCCAAGCAGCGCCGAAAGTGAAAAACGGTGCTTTTGAGGCTAGAGTGCGCAGGAAAGCAGAGAGGGCCAAATTGTCTGGGGCATTTGAAGGTGTTCCAGGAGGCAGTGAGGACCAGCATCACTTTTCCCCGCTGGCACCTTTGCTGTGGCAGCAAAAGCTGGACGTTTGTCTTTTTTGCTCCAAACAGCGCCGAAAGTGAAAAACGGTGCTTTTGAGGCTGGAGTGCGCAGGAAAGCAGAGAGGGCCAAATTGTCTGGGGCATTTGAAGGGGTTCCAGGAGGCAGTGAGGACCAGCATCACTTTTCCCCGCTGGCACCTTTGCTGTTGCAGCAAAACCTGGACGTTTGTCTTTTTTCCTCCGGAGGGCGACGAAAATGAAAAACGGTGCTTTTGAGGCTAGAGTGCGCAGGAAAGCAGAGAGGGCCAAATTGTCTGGGGCATTTTTAGGGGTTCCAGGAGGCAGTGAGGACCAGCATCACTTTTCCCCGCTGGCACCTTTTCTGTGGCAGCAAAACCTGGACGTTTATCTTTTTTTCTCCAAACAGCGCCGAAAATGAAAAACGGTGCTTTTGAGGCTAGAGTGCGCAGGAAAGCAGAGAGGGCCAAATTGTCTGGGGCATTTGAAGGGGTTCCAGGAGGCAGTGAGGACCAGCATCACTTTTCCCCGGTGGCACCTTTGCTGTGGCAGCAAAAGCTGGACGTTTGTCTTTTTTGCTCTAAAGAGCGCAGAAAGTGAAAAAAGGTGCTTTTGAGGCTAGAGTGCGCAGGAAAGCAGAGAGGGCCAAATTGTCTGGGGCATTTGAAGGGGTTCCAGGAGGCAGTGAGGACCAGCATCACTTTTCCCCGCTGGCACCTTTGCTGTGGCAGCAAAACCTGGACTTTTGTCTTTTTTGCTCCAAACAGCGCCGAAAGTGAAAACAGGTGCTTTTGAGGATGGAGTCCGCAGGAAAGCAGAGAGGGCCAAATTGTCTGGGGCGTTTAAAGGGGTTCCAGGAGGCAGTGAGGACCAGCATCACTTTTCCCCGCTGGCACCTTTGCTGTGGCAGCAAAACCTGGACGTTTGTGTTTTTTTTTCTCCCGAGGCCGCCGAAAGTGAAAAAAGGTGTTTTGAGGATAGAGTCTGCAGAAAAGCAGAGAGGGCCAAATTGTCTGGGGCATTTGAAGGGGTTCCAGGAGGCAGTGAGGACCAGCATCACTTTTCCCCGCTGGCACCTTTGCTGTGGCAGGAAAACCTGGACTTTTGTCTTTTTTGCTCCAAACAGCGTTGAAAGTGAAAAAAAGTGCTTTTGAGGCTAGAGTTAGCAGGAAAGCAGAGAGGGCCAAATTGTCTGGGGCATTTGAAGGGGTTCCAGGAGGCAGTGAGGACCAGCATCACTTTTCCCCGCTGGCACCTTTGCTGTGGCAGCAAAACCCGGACGTTTGTCTTTTTTGCTCCAAACAGCGCCGAAAGTGAAAAAAGGTGCTTTTGAAGTTAGAGTGCGCAGGAAAGCAGAGAGGGCCAAATTGTCTGAGGCATTTGAAGGGGTTCCAGGAGGCAGTGAGGACCAGCATCACTTTTCCCCGCTGGCACCTTTGCTGTGGCAGCAAAACCTGGACGTTTGTGGTTTTTTTTTCTCCCGAGGCCGCCGAAAGTGAAAAAAGGTGTTTTGAGGCTAGAGTCTGCAGAAAAGCAGAGAGGGCCAAATTGTCTGGTGCATTTGAAGGGGTTCCAGGAGGCAGTGAGGACCAGCATCACTTTTCCCCGCTGGCACCTTTGCTATGGCAGCAAAAGCTGGACGTTTGTCTTTTTTGCTCCAAACAGCGCCGAAAGTGAAAAACAGTGCTTTTGAGGCTAGAGTTAGCAGGAAAGCAGAGAGGGGCAAATTGTGTGGTGCATTTGAAGGGGTTCCAGGAGGCAGTGAGGACCAGCATCACTTTTCCCCGCTGGCACCTTTGCTGTGGCAGCAAAACCCGGACGTTTGTCTTTTTTGCTCCAAACAGCGCCGAAAGTGAAAAAAGGTGCTTTTGAGGATAGAGTCTGCAGAAAAGCAGAGAGGGCCAAATTGTCTGGGGCATTTGAAGGGGTTCCAGGAGGCAGTGAGGACCAGCATCACTTTTCCCCGCTGGCACCTTTGCTGTGGCAGCAAAAGCTGGACGTTTGTTTTTTTTCCTCCGGGGGGCGTTCAAAGTGAAAAAAGGTGCTTTTGAGGCTAGAGTGCGCAGGAAAGCAAAGAGGGCCAAATTGTCTGGGGCATTTGAAGGGGTTCCAGGAGGCAGTGAGGACCAGCATCACTTTTCCCCGCTGGCACCTTTGCTGTGGCAGCAAAACCCGGACGTTTGTCTTTTTTGCTCCAATCAGCATTGAAAGTGAAAAAATGTGCTTTTGAGGCTAGAGTGCGCAGGAAAGCAGAGAGGGCTAAATTGTCTGGGGCATTTGATGGGGTTCCAGGAGGCAGTGAGGACCAGCATCACTTTTCCCTGCTGGCACATTTGCTGTAGCAGCAAAAGCTGGACGTTTGTCTTTTTTGCTCCGGAGCGTGGCGAAAGTGAAAAAAGGTGCTTTTGAGGCTAGAGTGCGCAGGAAAGCAGAGAGGGCCAAATTGTCTGGGGCATTTGAAGAGGTTCCAGGAGGCAGTGAGGACCAGCATCACTTTTCCCCGCTGGCACCTTTGCTGTGGCAGCAAAAGCTGGACGTTTATCTTTTTTTCTCCAAACAGCGCCGATAATGAAAAACGGTGCTTTTGAGGCTAGAGTGCGCAGGAAAGCAGAGAGGGCCAAATTGTCTGGGGCATTTGAAGGGGTTCCAGGAGGCAGTGAGGACCAGCATCACTTTTCCCCGCTGGCACCTTTGCTGTGGCAGCAAAAGCTGGACGTTTGTCTTTTTTGCTCTAAAGAGCGCAGAAAGTGAAAAAAGGTGCTTTTGAGGCTAGAGTGCGCAGGAAAGCAGAGAGGGCCAAATTGTCTGGGGCATTTGAAGGGGTTCCAGGAGGCAGTGAGGACCAGCATCATTTTTCCCCCCTGGCACCTTTGCTGTGGCAGCAAAACCTGGACTTTTTTCTTTTTTGCTCCAAACAGCGTTGAAAGTGAAAAAAGGTGCTTTTGAGGCTAGAGTTAGCAGGAAAGCAGAGAGGGCCAAATTGTCTGGGGCATTTGAAGGGGTTCCAGGAGGCAGTGAGGACCAGCATCACTTTTCCCCGCTGGCACCTTTGCTGTGGCAGCAAAACCCGGACGTTTGTCTTTTTTGCTCCAAACAGCGCCGAAAGTGAAAACAGGTGCTTTTGAGGATGGAGTCTGCAGGAAAGCAGAGAGGGCCAAATTGTCTGGGGCGTTTAAAGGGGTTCCAGGAGGCAGTGAGGACCAGCATCACTTTTCCCCGCTGGCACCTTTGCTGTGGCAGCACAACCTGGACGTTTGTGTTTTTTTTTCTCCCGAGGCCGCCGAAAGTGAAAAAAGGTGTTTTGAGGATAGAGTCTGCAGAAAAGCAGAGAGGGCCAAATTGTCTGGGGCATTTGAAGGGGTTCCAGGAGGCAGTGAGGACCAGCATCACTTTTCCCCGCTGGCACCTTTGCTGTGGCAGGAAAACCTGGACTTTTGTCTTTTTTGCTCCAAACAGCGTTGAAAGTGAAAAAAAGTGCTTTTGAGGCTAGAGTTAGCAGGAAAGCAGAGAGGGCCAAATTGTCTGGGGCATTTGAAGGGGTTCCAGGAGGCAGTGAGGACCAGCATCACTTTTCCCCGCTGGCACCTTTGCTGTGGCAGCAAAACCCGGACGTTTGTCTTTTTTGCTCCAAACAGCGCCGAAAGTGAAAAAAGGTGCTTTTGAGGTTAGAGTGCGCAGGAAAGCAGAGAGGGCCAAATTGTCTGAGGCATTTGAAGGGGTTCCAGGAGGCAGTGAGGACCAGCATCACTTTTCCCCGCTGGCACCTTTGCTGTGGCAGCAAAACCTGGACGTTTGTCTTTTTTCCTCCGGAGGGCGCCGAAAGTCAAAAAAGGTGCTTTTGAGGCTAGAGTCCGCAGGAAAGCAGAGAGGGCCAAATTATCTGGGGCATTTGAAGGTGTTCCAGGAGGCAGTGAGGACCAGCATCACTTTTCCCCGCTGGCACCTTTGCTGTGGCAGCAAAAGCTGGACGTTTGTCTTTTTTGCTCCAAACAGCGCCGAAAGTGAAAAAAGGTGCTTTTGAGGATAGAGTCTGCAGAAAAGCAGAGAGGGCCAAATTGTCTGGGGCATTTGAAGGGGTTCCAGGAGGCAGTGAGGACCAGCATCACTTTTCCCCGCTGGCACCTTTGCTGTGGCAGCAAAAGCTGGACGTTAGTTTTTTTTCCTCCGGGGGGCGTTCAAAGTGAAAAA
>NW_028128326.1:0-16334 GCF_965231255.1 Vanellus vanellus | reverse complement strand
GGTGGGGGGAACGGGACCTCGGGGGACAGGGACGGGGACGGGGACGGGGTTGGGGACGGTCGCTCCGGGTGCGGGTCGGTTCCCCCCAGGCCGGGCCCCGGTGCTGCCGCCCCATCCCCGCCGTCCCGGGGCCCGCAGCGCCTGGGGGTAGCGATGGCGGTGCCGTCCCCGCACTCACCGGCGGGCCGGGGCCGGGGCCGGGGCCGGGACCGGGACCGGGACCGGGACCGGGACCGGGGCCGGTGGGAGCGGGCGGCGGCGCGCGGGGCCGGTGGCGGAGGCGGGAGGGGGCGGGGGCAGGAAGTGACCGGGGCCGTCCCGCCCCGCCCCGCCCCGCGCATGCGCACCGCGCGCGGGGGCGGGAGGCGGGGGAGAGGGGGGAGCCGGTACCGGGGGCGGCGGGGGGAGGGACGTGGATCGGGCGGCGGGGGGGTTGTGGGAGACGCCACGGCACCGGGGGCGGCGGGGGCCACCCCGTGGGGCAGTGTCGCGCCGTGGGGCAGTGTCGCGCCGTGGGGCAGGGCAGCACCCCACGGGGTGGCCCGGCGTAAGTCTCCCGTGGGCACCCACTGAGCCCGGGCAGTCACCACACTGTGCCCCACGGGTGGCCGTGCCCCACTGGGTCCCCATCTGCCTGGGGTGGGCACGGGGCTCAGCCCACGCGGGGGGCACGGCGGGGACGTGGGGGACACCCGGCCCTGTGCCACCCCACAGCTGTGCCGGACGGGGATCATGGAGCTGCTGGTGGGGACCCCACGGGTGGCTCAGACCGTGGGTGGGTGACAGCAGTGGGTGGCACAGGGGTGATGGCAGTGGGTGGCACAGGGGTGACAGTGGGTGGCACAGGTGATGAGAGAGGGTGGCACAGGGGTGATGGCAGTGGGCGGCACAGGGGTGGCGGTGGCAGATGGCACAGGGGTGATGGCAGTGGGTGGCACAGGGGTGGCGGTGGGTGGCACAGAGCTCATGGAGCTGCTGGTGGGGACCCCACGGGTGGCTCAGACCGTGGGTGGGTGACAGCAGTGGGTGGCACAGGGGTGATGGCAGTGGGTGGCACGGGGGTGGTGGTGGCAGATGGCACAGGGGTGACGGTGGGTGGCACAGAGCTCATGGAGCTGCTGGTGGGGACCCCACGGGTGACTCAGACGGTGGGTGGGTGACAGCAGTGGGTGGCACAGGGGTGATGGTGGCGGATGGCACAGGGGTGATGGCAGTGGGTGGCACAGGGGTGATGGCAGTGGGCGGCACAGGGGTGGCAGTGGCAGATGGCACAGGGGTGATGGCAGTGGGTGACACAGGGGTGGCGGTGGGTGGCACAGAGCTCATGGAGCTGCTGGTGGGGACCCCACGGGTGGCTCAGACCGTGGGTGGGTGACAGCAGTGGGTGGCACAGGGGTGATGGCAGTGGGTGGCACGGGGGTGGCGGTGGCAGATGGCACAGGGGTGACGGTGGGTGGCACAGAGCTCATGGAGCTGCTGGTGGGGACCCCACGGGTGACTCAGACGGTGGGTGGGTGACAGCAGTGGGTGGCACAGGGGTGGCAGTGGCAGATGGCACAGGGGTGATGGCAGTGGGTGGCACAGGGGTGACGGTGGGTGGCACAGAGCTCATGGAGCTGCTGGTGGGGACCCCACGGGTGGCTCAGACCGTGGGTGGGTGACAGCAGTGGGTGGCACAGGGGTGACTGGGTGGCCCAGAGGTGATGAGAGAGGGTGGCACAGGGGTGATGGCAGTGGGCGGCACAGGGGTGTCGGTGGCGGATGGCACAGGGATGACAGTGGTGGATGGCACAGGAGTGACAGTGGGTGGCACAGGGCTGACAGTGGCTGGTGGCACAGAGATGATGGCGGTGGGTGGCACAGGGCTGACAGTGGCGGATGGCACAGGGGTGAGGGTGGCGAGTGCCACATGGGCGAGGGCAGCGGGTGGCACGGGGGTGATGGCAGCGGGTGGCCCAGGGGTGAGGTCAGCAGTTGGCGCAGGGCTGACGGCGGCGGGTGACACAGGGGTGACAGTGGCCGGTGGCGTGTGGGCGAGGGCAGTGGGTGCCAGGCGGGCCAGGACGGCGCGCGGCAGGCGGGCGAGGCGGTGGCAGGCGCGGGAGCCGAGCAGCAGGTAGAGGCAGGGGTTGAGGCAGCTGCTCAGGTTGAAGGCCAGTCCCAGCAGGTAGAGGAGGTGACCCGGTGGGTTGGGGACCACCAGCTGCAGCAGCTGGGTGACCTGGAAGGGCAGATGCAGCAGCACGTAGGCGCTCAACGTGGCCGCCACGATGCGCTGGAAACGGGCGGGCGGGCGGCCGCCTTGACCGCGCCGACACCACGCCAGCACCAGGGCGGTGCCGTGACATGTCACCACCACGCCGAAGGGCACCAGCCCTTCCACCACCACCTCCAGCCACCTCATCGGCACCTCCCAGCTCCCTCTTTTGCTATGGCACGCCACCGCCCCGGGTTTCACCTCTTCTGCCACCGACAGCGCCGCGTCCGGCACGCTGCACACCCCCGCCACCAGCCAAGCCCCTACGCACAACGCCGCCGGTAAACGAGCCGGTCGCCGGCACCGGTACCAGAGCGGGGCGGCTACCAGCAGGCAACGGTCCAGGCTGATGGCCGCCAGCAAGAAGAGCCCGCTGTAGTAGCCCAAGCCATAGAGGAACTGGTGGAGGCGGCAGAGGTGGGTGCCCAGTACCCACTGGTGGTCGTGGGCCACCGACCAGATCTGCAGGAGGGAGTTGGCGAGGAAGAGGAAGTCGGAGGTGGCCAGGCTGAAGATGAAGGTGGCCAGTCCCCGGCACCGCAGGCGCCAGCCCGTCAGCCAGAGGGTGAAGGCGTTGGCGGGCAACCCCAGCACCGCGCAGGCCACCAGCAGCTGCCCGTCCCATGTCAGGGGGACGGGGGGTGGCGGGGACAGGGTGGGGGGTGGCAGGGACAGCGTGGGGGGCAGCGTGGCATTCGATGGCTCCATCGCCCTGGCTCCAGCCCTGCAGGCAGTGTGGGTGGCTCAGGGCTGCGGGAAGGGGTGTCACCCCCTCCCGTGTCACCCCCTCCTGTATCACCCCCTCCCGTGTCACCCCCTCCCGTGTCACCCCCTCCTGTATCACCCCCTCCCGTGTCACCCCCTCCCATGTCACCCCATCCTGTATCACCCCATCCCGTGTCACTCCATCCCATGTCACCCCCCTTCCATCTCACCCCATCCCGTCTCACCCCCTCCGGTGTCACTCCTTCCCGGGTCACCCCCTCCCATGTCACCCTGTCCTGCAGCACCAACCCAGTGTGTCCCCCCATAAACCCCCCGACCCACCGCAGCCTGGCTTTCTCCTGCCCTGCCCTCATTTTGGGGTACCCCCCCTGCGCCCCCCTATGGTGTGTGTCACCCCGTGCCCGCTGAGGCCATCGCACCCTGGCCAAGCCTGGGGACACCCCACCAAGCCCCTGTGCCCGGGGGGTCCGTGGCAGTAAATAGCGTAGGACCTACCTTAACGGTGGGGAGCGCTCGGGCAGAGGCGGCGGGTGGGGGGCACCCGGCTGCGGGGTGCCCTATATGTGGGAGCAGGTGGGAGGGGCTGCAATTTTGAAGCTCCGCCCACTATCTCCCCCCCCCTCCCTTGGCAGTGACACACACACACCCCCTCCCAAAATCTCTCCCCCCCCCAGCACTGACCCTAATGGCAGCTTGGGGGTAGGGGAGCTCGGGGGGGGGGGGGATGGCCCCAGCCCTGCCTCAGTTTCCCCACTCGGCGTAGGGGGGGGGGGGGGCACGCGGGGACCCCGCTGCCCATTATCGGGGCACGGCAGCGGCTGCCGGCAGAGCGGAAGCGGCCCCGCTATCGCTGCGCAGGGACGGTGACATGGGGCAGAGGGGGCGGCCAGGGGACAGGGACCCCCTCTCACCCACGGCCACCCAGAGCTGGCCCAGTGGGACATGGGGTTGGGGGTCCCGGGGCGGTGGGGAGCCCCCCTGGGTGGGGACATGGGGGGGACACACGTGCCGTGGCGGTGGCAGCGGGCGCACGCAGGGGCTGGTGCGGCGGTGTCCCCGCGATGGCATCTCCCTGTCATGCGCTGGCTTCCTGCTGTCACCCGCCCTGCAGCTGCTGAGCCAGGCTGATGGTATCGCGGTGGCACGGGGGGGGGACACTGGGGACCTGTGACCGCCACTGCCACTGCACCCATGGCTGTCACATCCCGGCGGGGGGATGGGTCCCCATGCTGGGGATGGGTGTCTGGGCTGGGGACATGGGTGGTGGCCACGGGGTGAGAGCACTGGGGGCATGGGTTGGTGCTGTGGACACAGATGGTGGCCTTGAGGTGTCAGCACTGGGGACAGGGGTGGTGGCCACGGGGAGAGAGCATTGGGGACATGGTTTTGTGCTGGGGACGCTGGTGGTGGCCATGGGGTGAGTGTGTTGGGGACGTGGGTTGGTGCTGTGGACACAGATGGTGGCCTTGAGGTGTCAGCATTGGGGACAGGGGTGGTGGCCACGGGGAGAGAGTGTTGGGGATGTGGTTTTGTGCTGGGGACACTGGTGGTGGCCATGGGGTGAGGGCGTTGGGGATGTGATATGGTGCTGGGGACACTGGTGGTGGCCATGGGGTGAGAGCATTGGGGATGTGGTTTGGTGCTGGGGACACTGGTGGTGGCCACGGGTACCAGCACTGGGGACGTGGGGCAGTGCCAGTGCATGGACTCGGAAGATGTCCCTGGGACGTGCGGCGGGGACCTGGCCGGCGTCTGGGAGCACCGTGACCGTGTGGCTCTGCCCCAGCGCGATGCCATGGAGGGTGGCGGTGGCCGGTGGCCATTTCCTGCCGCTAATCGCTGCTAATTGGCTTTGCCCTGCCCGGGTCCAGGCAGCCCATGGTTGGGGTGGGAGGGGGGGGGGGGGGCGGCACGTCGGGACGTAAGAGGATTTCTCTGCCGCCTTCTTAAGGCTCGGCCGCCCCGGGGTCCTGCTCCCTGCCCGCCTGCCTGCTGCCCACCCGGCCCCGGCCCCATGCCACGCACCCGGGGGGACAAGGGGGCCCCCAAGGACACGGAGACCCCGGGTAAGGGGAAAGGGGGGGAGGTGGGCGAGAAAACCCCCAAAGCCCCCGAGGACGGAGGTCCCCCCGGCACCAAAAGCCCCGGCTCCGAGTCCCGGCACAGCGGCCACGGGCAGAAGAACGGCAAGAAGGGCCCCGGGGACCCCCACGCCACTGCCACCAAGACCTACTCCCCCTTCCTCAACACCGTCTTCGGCAAGGTGGGGGCAGCCGGGCGGGGCACTGGGGATGGAGGGGACATGGGGACATGGGGACGAAGTCAGGGATGCTCTGGGACCCTGGGGACGGAGGGAACAGTGTGGCCCTGGGGATGGGGACGGGGATGGGGACAGTCCAGGACCCTGTGGATGGAGGGGACACGGGGGCAGTGAAGGTGAGGTTGGGGATGCTCTGGGGATGGAGGGGACATGGGGCACTGGGGACAGGGTCAGGGACACTCTGGGACCCTGGGGATGGAGGGGACATGGAGGCACCGGGGATGGTGCTGGGGATCTTCTGGGACCCTGGGGATGGAGAGGACATGGAGGCACTGGGGATGGGGTCAGGGAAGCTCTGGGACCCTGGAGATGGGACCATTGGGGACAGGACTGGGGACACTTGGGGACTCTGGGGATGGAGAGGACACGGGTGCACTGAGGATGGTGTTGGGGACACCCCAGAGCCCTGGGGCAAGAGGGGACACCCAGAGGGACAGCTTGAGAAAGGGCAGCCGAGCCCCCCACCTCCAGGACTACGGATCACCCCCGGCAGCGCCCATGGGTGCCGGGCAAATCCCATTCGGAGCCTGGGGGGTCCCGGGTTGGGGCAGCCCCAGGGCGGGTGGGTGGCAGGAGATGGGACACGGGGGCCAGGGCAGGGCTTTGCCCTCTCCAATCCCTCTAATCCCTCCCGCCGGAGTTAATTTTGGCCCACGCTTAACGAAGGTGACACCGCGGTTTGCTGGGGGGGGGGAAGGTTGGAGCTGAGCTGGGTCTGATTCTGCCCCCACCCTGTGTGTGCCCATCCCAGGAGCGGGAGCTGTCACCAGAGGAGCTGGACGGTGAGCAGTGAGGGGGACAGAGGGGCACAGGGGGCTGGGGGCATGGGGGGAACGTGCCATGGAGGGATCTGCCATGGGACATGGTGCTATGGGGACACGTGCCATGGAGGGCTCTCCCATGGGGCGTAGTGCCATGAGGACACAGACCATGGAGGGCTCTGCCATGGGACGTGGTGCCATGTGGCACAGTGCCATGGGGACACGTGCCACAGCACTGCGTCCAGTGAGGGACCTGCCCTGGGATGGCACGGTGCCTGAGGGACCCCTGCGCCTGATGGGGTCTGTGTGCCCGTGTGTGCCCGCGTGTGTGGCAGAGCTGCTGGACGCCTTCAAGGAGTTTGACACGGACCAGGACGGGTACATCAGCTACAAGGACCTGGGCGCCTGCATGCGCACCCTGGGGTACATGCCCACCGAGATGGAGCTCATCGAGATCTCCCAGCACGTCAAGATGAGGAGTGAGCGTGGGGCCGGCTGCCGTGGGGCCAGGGAGGGGGGCGGAGGGGCAGGGGATGGGGCGTGGGGCACTGAGGTTGTCCCTTTGCCCTGCGCAGTGGGCGGCCGCGTGGACTTCGAGGACTTTGTGCAGATGATGGGGCCGAAGCTGCGGGAGGAGACGGCCCACATGGTGGGCGTGAGGGAGCTCAAGATCGCCTTCCGGGAGGTATGTCCACCGCCACGGGGGACTATGGCCATTGGGGGTCCACAGCCACAAGGGTGACCACAGGCATGGAGGTCACAGTGGGAGGGGACAGTGACCATAGGGAGAACATGAACATGGAGGAGTGGTGACCATGGGGGTGACCCCAGGAACGGATGGGGACAATGACCATGGGAACACAGTGGTAATGATGGCCACAGGGGTGACCACAGACACATGTGTGACCACCGGCATGGAGAGGACAGCAACCCTGGATAGACCATAGGGGGACATTGACCATGGGGTTGACCACAGGCATGAAAGGGACAGTAACCATGGGAAGACCATGGGGTGACCATGACCATGGGGAAACAGTGACCATGGGGGTGACTGTGGGCATGGAGTGGGTAGTGACCATGGGAAGACCATGGGGAGACCATGGGGGTGACCACAGGCATAGAGGGGATGATGAGCATGGGAAGACCATGGGGGGATGGTGACCACAGGGGTGACCACAGTAACGGAGGGTATGGTGACCATGGGAAGAACTTGGGGTGACAGTGACCATGGGGATGACCACAGGCATGGATGGGATGGTGACCGCAAGAAGACCAGGGGGTGACCGTGGTCCTGGAGGGAGGGTGGTGGAGCCGGTGGGGAGGGTGACCCCCAACCTGCGGGCGCCGCAGTTCGACATGAATGGGGACGGGGAGATCAGCAGCGGGGAGATGCGGGAGGCCATCGCGGCGCTGTTGGGGGAGCAGCTGAAGGCGCAGGAGGTGGACGAGATCCTGCAGGACGTGGACCTCAACGGGGACGGGCGCGTGGACTTTGACGGTGAGGGCCCCCCCATCCCCTGCACCCCCTCCTGCCCCATGGCTATGTGGCCTAGGGGGGGGGGGGGGGCGCAAATGGTGGCCCATCTCTGGGTCCCCTCACCCCCTCCTCCCTCACCCCGCAGAGTTCGTTATGATGCTGTCATCCCGGTAACGAAGCTTTGGGGCAGGAGGGGGACCCCCACCCCACCGCCATCCTTGGCAGGCGCTCCCTGCCCCGGCCTGACCCTGCCCCCCCAACCTCTCTGCCACCATTAGGGTTCAGAGTGAACAGCTGGAGCCGAGCCCACATCTGGCAGCGGGGCAGATGTGAAACCCCCGAGCCCAACAACCCCGGGGGGAAGGGGGGGGGGGGGGGGGGAGCAGGGCCGGGGGGGGGCGATAAAGGGGAGCACCGCAATAAACCCCCTTGATCAGAGCTGGCGGTGTCTGTTGGACGATGGGGGGGGGGGTGACAAGAGGTGGCAGGGTCCCCAAACCCCCGCGAGGCAGCCAAGGTCGGTGCTTGGGGGGGGGGGGGGGGTGTCCCACGGGGGACAGTGATGGCGGCCGCTCCACCCCCGCCGCTGCGCGCGGGGATACCGGAAGTCTCCGGATCACATGGACCCAACTCGCGCTCTGCCATTGGCTGGGTGATCCGACTCTCCTCAACCATCCGGCCAATCAGTGTGCGGGGGGGCGGGAATATAATCCGCCTGAGATGTTTCCCCCCAACCAATCAGCGCGAGGGCGGGCGTAGGCTCAACCAACCCGCGGAGGGCACCGTGGGGACACTCCCTGGCATGAAGGGTCCCCAAAAAGCCAAACAGAACGGCGGTGGAGTCGATGGCTCCACTGGGGCTCGAACCCAGGACCTTCTGCGTGTAAAGCAGACGTGATCACCCCTACACCATGGAGCCGGCCACGAGGACGCTGGGAGGGGGGGTCTGTGGCGCAAGAGAGAGCGCGTTGGACTTTTAACCATCGGAGATCATGAGTTCGAGTCCCACCGGGGGCGCTGCTGTTCCTGGGGGCGGGGGGACACCCACGCCACGGGGACTATCGGGACAGACACCCACCTCTGGCAGCCCGTAGCTCCCTTTCACGGCGGGGGGCAGGAGCATAGGGACTGCCCCAGGTGCCCCCAAACAACCCCAGGGGTCTGAGGGGCCCATGGGAGTTGTCCTGGGGACACAGAGCGGCCCACCGGCTGTCCAGGTCCCAGGTGACGGGGACAAGGAGCCGTGTCCCCCAGGCAAGGGGGGGCTGCGGGAGCCAGGGTGGCACTTGGGGACCCCCAGGAACATGGGGGATGCCCATGCATGGGGGCACAGTGGGATGTCAATGGCAGCTGAGTGCCAATGGTGGCATCAGGGGGACATGTCGAGGTGCCCATGGTGCCCCGATGCCCAGGAGGAGGAAGGGTGGGGACCCCGTGGGTCCCCCCATCACCCCCCCATAGCAGGAGCTGCCCGGGTAGCTCAGCCGGCAGAGCATCAGACTTTTAATCTGAGGGTCCAGGGTTCAAGTCCCTGTTCGGGCGTTGCCACCCCCTTTTTTGGGGGGGTGCAGGGGGCTTGGGTGGTCCCTCAGCTCCCCACAGAATCTCAATATCGGGGGGTGGGGGGCGGGGGTCCGTTTGAGATCAGCACCCATCTTTCCCCCCATCCCCCCAGAGAGCAAGCACAGCCGAGGTGGGGCATTCACAGATTTTAATTTAGTTGTTTTCCTGGAGGGGGAAAGAAGGAAAAAGGAGAAAAAAAAAAAAAAAAAAAAAAAGGCATCATACGCCCCCACTTTTCCATTTTGGGGGTGCAGAGACACCCACCGCCTCCCCCCCCCCCCCCCCCAGCGCATCTCCCCACCCCTGTAGTGTTTGGGGGGTGCAGGGGACCGCTGCTCCCTGGACATGGGTGGGAGAGATAACCCCCCCTTCTCCCCAAAATCCTGGGACCAGCCCCTGCCCTAAACAACCTCCGGGGAAGGCACCTCGAGGGGGGGAGGGGCCCCCGTGGCTGGAGGACACCCCGGGGGGAGGCTGGGGACGGGCGCCCGCTCCCCTGGGGCTCCGCAGAGGGAGAAGGGGACGCCGCTCGCTCTCTACATATATATAATATACACCTATAGAACAGGCCGGGGGGGCAGAATCTTGGCCCCCCACCCCATGAGCACCCCGACGCCTGGGGGAGGGGGGCGGCGAAGGGAAATGAAAAATGGGGAGGGGAAGAGACCAAGGCCAGCCTCGGGCTCGCCCCGCTGCGCCCACCGCCCGGGCAGAGCCGGCCCCTGCCCTCCCCGGGGGTCCCGCTGCCCGCCCACCCCCGGGGAGGGGGACGGGACCGTGCAGAAGTATATGGGATGAAGGGGAACACCCCCCCCCCACACACACACACCACGTTTGAGCGGTTTTGGGGGGGCCCCACGCCGGTTCCCGCTCCCCCACCCCACCTCCCCCCGGCATCAAGGTCAGTTTGGATCGGCTAAGGCAACCCCGGCAGGCGAGCGCGGCCGACGGACGGGCGGTTAAGACAGACGGACAGACAGACGGGGGCTCCCCTGGCAGCCGGTTGGCCTTTGTCCCCCCCCCCCCGCCGGCTCAGAAAATGTCCGGGCACAAGGTCCAGTCCTGCTTCTCTTTGCTCTCCCAGTAGCCGCCCTTGTAGACGTGCGCCAGCTCCTGGGTGACAGGGTCCTTCTTGCGCTCGAACCACAGCGGCTTGTAGGGATCGTAGGGGGTGCCTGGGGGGGCGGCCACAGGGAGGGGGGTGAGGGCCGTGGGGCCAGGCAGGGAGCGGGGTTGGGGGCCGCTTGTCCCTTCCTTACCGTCCTCGGTGGCCCTGGCGGCCTCGGCCTCCCGTCTCTTGCGGGAGATGCGTTGTTTCTCCTCCAGCCGTTGCTTTTCAGCGTTGGCCTCGTCCCACCGGCCGTTCTCCATCAGGCGCTGGTCGGGGCGCCGGCGGCTGTCCGTGGGCGCCGTGCCGCTTTCCGGGGCGTTGAGCGTCAACGCCAACTCCGAAAAATAGTACATGTTCTCTGCGTACTTCCTACACCGGGGGAAAAGGGGGACCGACCTCAGTCCCTCCGCCGGAGGGCTTCACGCGCAGCTTCCAGCTCTCAGGACACCTCGTCCCGTGTCCCCTACTCACGGGAGCGGGTTCCTCTTCCACAGCAGCACCCGGCTGTCCTCAGCCTCGTGGGTTTTCTGCCGTCCCTCTGCTCCGTTGTCCCCAGCGCCCTGCGTCACCTTGTAGCAGTCCATCTTCTCATCCCAGGTGCCCAGCAGGACAAAATGCACCTTCCCCGTAGGGTCTGTCACCTCCCCCGTGACCTGGCGGGACAGGGGACAGCCTAAATCAGGACACCCAGGAGCCACAAGCACCCCAGCGCGTCCCACGCTGCCCGCCCAGCCTCCCCCCGTGCCTCTACCTTCCTCGCCACGTCCCGCGAGAAGTAGCTGTAAGGAACGAACTTAAGGTTGCACTTGTCGCCCGTCTTGTGATTGACAATCTCGATTTCACCCGACTGCGGAGGGGAGGAGGAGGAGGAGAAGATGGTCAGATCCAGCCCACAGCCCTTTCCCCGGTGGTGGGGGAAACTGAGGCACAAACACATCCCGGGGAGTCCCATCACCGGGATTTCATCCCACCTGGTCTATCCAGAGCTTGCCCACGATGATGTTGTGGACGGTGGTGGTGACTTTTTTCCACGTGTAGTGGTTGCCGGAAGAATGGAAGACGCAATGGATAGTACCTGAGGAGGGAAAGCTGTACTGGGAACGGTCGCTCCAGAGATTGCCCGGCCCATGGAGACCGGGTGGGCTCCAAACCTGCCCTGCTCCCACGCGCAGCACATTCTCCCTCCCCATGTCTCTCCCCGCATGCGTGGGGTGGCGGCACTCACCCAGAGGCATGATGGAGAGGTATTTGCCCCGAAACTTGCTGGTGATTTTGATTTCCTGGTGAAGCGTCCAGCCGTGCTTGGAGTCGGCGTGGTGGGCAGCGGCTGGTGGGTGGTGGCTTACCTGGCCAGGAGAGGGGACAGGTCAGTGCCGGCCACCCCGAGCTGGCCGCTGGGCCAGGAGGAGCAGGGCTAGCGGTACCTGCTCGCAGAGGGAGCGGTAGCCGTTCTCCTCCAGGCGATCCAGCTCAAAGGTCTCCCCCAGGAGGGGGTTGAAGGGCTTGCTGGTGCGGAAGACGGTGGTGGAGTAGGACGAGACGGTGAAGGCGGCCACGTAGCACAACTGCTCCAGCGAACTCTCGCATTTGGCCGCCCGGTCGAGCAGTTCGTGGTACTCCAGATCCTCGGTCAGGCGCTGCAGCATGGACAGGGGCTCGTTGAAGTTCACCTGGAGGGGAGCGAAAGGTCAGAGGGGGGTCCCGGGGTGGCCGGTGCCCACCCCTCAGCTGCATCCCCGCTCACCGGCATGGGGATCTTGGACAACTCCTTCCCGATGCAGTTTTTCATGATGCTCCAGAGGTTGAGGCTGTAGTTGGGTTTGTAGGGGATGCGGGTTCTCTTCTCCTTCTTGGTGTCCTCTACCTGGTGCTTGTACTGGGGGTGAGACAAAGGCTGGTGTGACACTGCTGTGACCCGTCCCCAAACCCTTCCGTGAGGAACGGGGCACCCCCAGCCCGGCCTCGCAGCCGCCCCCCTGCCAACCCTGTTCCTCCAAGACCCAGTTCAGCACACGACGCCAGCGGAAAGACCCCCATCCTACCTGCTCGTCCAGGCTGATGTCGCTGCTGGTGCCACTGATGTTGCTGCCGGTGCGCCTGTCGGGGGGAGAAGAGGGGCAGAGTCAGCCCCGAGCGGGGTGTGGGGGGCGGGAGAGCAGCCCCGCGCCCCAACGCTCACTTGTGGCCCATGGTCTCCGGCATGGGGATGATTTCCGGGGCGTCGAAGAACTCATTGTCATCATCCTCGTCGCTCAGATCTCCTTTCGCAGGGCAGCACGGATCTGGGGGGGGGGGGGGGAGAGGAAAGTTGAGGCAGCAAATTCAAGATTTCTCCCAGTTTTCCCCAGTGGGGCACTGGAGGGTTCCCCGTCACCACCAGCCAGGCGAGGGGCCACACACCACCCCTGCCGCACTGAGCCGGGGCAGACGAGGCTTGAGGAGGAGCGGGGACAGGTTTTGTGGGCGGTGGGGCAGTAAGCTGCCCGCTGTAGGTGCTGCAACTGCTCAGCTGTGTGGGAGAGACCGGACAGAGCTACCGCTCGGTGTCAAAAACGTGAAGGACACTGAGCCTGGCTCAGGATAAGGACTGGAAGCAGCTGGGGGGTTCTGTCATCCAGAAGGAACTGGACAGGCTGGAAAAATGGGTGCATGTGAACCTCATGAAGTTCAACAAGGCCAAGTGCAGGGTCCTGCACCTGGGTTGGGGCAACCCCCGGTATCAGCACAGTTGGGGCGATGAAGGGATGGAGAGCAGCCCTGCTGAGAAGGACTTGGTGGATGAAAAACTGGACACGAGCCGGCAATGTGCGCTGGCAGCCCAGAAAGCCCCCGGCATCCCGGGCTGCATCCCCAGCAGCGTGGCCAGCGGGGCGAGGGAGGGAGTCCTGCCCCTCTGCTGCGCTCTAGGGAGACCCCCTGAAGTGTTGCCTCCAGCTCGGGGGCCACCAACATAAGAAGGACATGTTGGAGCGGGTCCAGAGGAGGCCATGAAGATGCTGGGAGGGCTGGAGCCTCTCTGCTGGGAGGACGGGCTGGGAGAGTTGGGGGGGTTCAGCCTGGAGAAGAGAAGGCTCTGGGGAGACCTTATAGTGGCCTTCCAGTTCTTAAAGGCAGGGCTTATAAGAAAGATGGGGACAGACTTTTTAGCAGGGCCTGCAGCAATAGAACAAGGGGTTATGGTTTTAAGCTAAAAGAGGGAAGTTTTAGGCTAGATATAAGGAAGAAATTTTTTTATAATAAGGGTGGTGAAACCGTTGCCCAGAGAGGTGGTCGATGTCCCATCTCTGGAAACACTCAAGGTCAGGTTGGACGGGGCTCTGAGCAACCTGATCTAACTATAAACGTCCCTGCTCATTGCAGGGGAGTCAGACTAGATGACCCTCCCAACCCAAAAACATTCGATATTTCTACAATACCTTTGGCAGAGCCGCCGGTGCCGGGTGCGCTGGCGGGCAGGACGGTGGCACCGCGGAAGGCCCTCTCCAGGTGGTTGTGCTGCTTGGCCAGCTGCTCCAGCGTCTCCTCCAGCCGGATGCGCTGGTCCCGTTCGTGCTGCAGCGATTTCTGCCACTTCTTGCTGTGGGTCTGAGCCAGCATCAGAAAATCCCGACAGGCCTACGGGGACACAGCACCCCATCAGCGTACGGTCCATGTGTGGGGGTCAACCCCCCCGCGCACCCCCCATGCCCTTTCCCCAAGGGGTGGGGTGCGGACTCACGTTGATCATGGCGTTGGAGGTGATGCGGAAGAGGGTGGCTCGTTCGTTCACCTGCTTGATCTTCTCGGTGCTCTCAGCCGGCAGCCGGAGGTTCTCCAGCTCGCTGAGGGAGCGCTGCAGGGCCGTGCCGTGCTTGGCGATCAGGTCATTGCAGGTGCTCAGATCCTCCACTTTGCTGGAGAGGGTGCGCAGCGTGGTCTGCAGTTCCGTCTTGTCGGTCTGCGACACCGACTCGTCACCGGAGTCATCTGCCAGCGGGAAGGGACGTTAGCGTAGCCCCATGCGGCCTCTCTCCTCCCAGAAGATGAGGAAGAAGGGGAAGCAGCGCGAGCAATCCACCCTGTGAGCCACACCAGGCTCTGGCCGTGGGGCTGCCAGGACGGACACAGCAGGAGTCCCCCCCCAACTCCCCGAGGGCTGCACACGGGGCGCTGCCGGCCACTGCCACAGCATCCTGGACAGCAATTCCATGGCCACCGAGTCACAGCTCAGAGCAGATGGCCGATTCCCTGGTGCACGAGCGGTCACGCTAGCAAAGACGCATGTGCCAGGCTGCTGGCGGCTCCTCAAGCTGGAGCCGGCCAGTGGGGAAGTCGGCTCCATGCCGGCACGGCCGCAGCAGGCAGGACAGTGCTGCTGAGCTCATACGCAGACAGACACGGCCGCCCCTTCCAAACCCCGCGCGGGGAGCAGCTGCCAGCACCCCGGGCCACGCATGGCCACGCTGTCCCTGCCGGGCTTGGGAGATGGACAGGGAAATGTCCACGGAGCAGACATGCCAGTCTGCTTACCGGCAGCGAGCAATGGAGCAGACATGCCAGTCTGCTCACCGGCAGCGAGCAAAGGGGCATTAGGAACAGAGAGGGGACGTGGGGTCATGTTCTGTGGGGCAGCAAAACAGCCCCTGGGCCAAAGGTGTAGCTGACGCGTGCTGCCTGGTGCCGGGGCCTCACATCAAGGCTGTGACAGCATGTCGATGCAAGGGCCGTACCTGATTCCTCCAGCATCTTGACAGCTTTGGCCTTGGCCAGCTCCAGGGCGGTGACCCAGCGCTGCCGCTCCACCTCCGAGCTGGCCTTCAGGTGGTAGGTCTGGGCTCCGCCGTTGGAGATGATGAAGTTGCAGGAATCCTCCACGGTGATGTTGGCCGTGGCCAAGTTGATGGTGCCACGGCAAGTGTGCCGCATCTCCGCTTTCGATCTGCGCGGGGAGGCAGAACGGGGGTACAGTGAGGGGGCTGATGGTAGGAGGTGACCCATAGCCCAACCCGGGTGGGAGCCAAGCCCTGGGGGGGGGGGGGCGCCGTGGAAGTGGCCTTGGCATTCCCCACCCCGCAGGCAGCACTATTAATAGGGCACCGGCTCCAGCCCCCGGTGGCTTTGCCAAGCGTGGGGTTTCACCGCCAACGCCAGAACGGGGCCAAGGCTGGCAACGCCGCTTCGGGGAGGGGTCCGCAGCCCCTCCGGCCCCCAGGAACGGCCTCAGGGACCCACTGTGCTCCCCTCACCCCCCCCGGTGCCTCCCGCATCCCGGCACGGAGGGTGAAGTCCCCGGCGCCATGCGAGGCCGTGCCAGCCTGGCACACCCCGTCCACGTCACCAGGCCCAGGAAGAAAGGAGCCGCTCTGGGACACCCCCAGCCCGGCCCGGGGGCCGCTGCCTCTCCCTCACCTCCCCCGCCGAGCTGTAACCGGAGCTGGCAGCTGCCTGCGAGCTCCGGTTCCCCCATGAATAATAGAGAACCGGGGAGGAACAGGTGCCCCATCACCGGGCTCAGGTGTCCCCCCGCCTACCGAACTGCCAGCCCCGCTCCCCGCGGGGCAACGGGCCCTCGGTGCTGGTGGGAGGGGGCGGGGGGAGGACACCGAGCCCCAGCGGCCGAGGGCCGGTCCCCGGTGCGTACCGGTAGTAGCTGAGGAGGCCGTTGCTGAGCACGAACCAGCGGCGCTGGTAGCCCTTGATGTAGTTAGTCCACTTGAAGAGCCAGCCCTCCCGCGCCGAACCGGACCCGGCGCCGCCCGCCCCGGAACCGCCGCCCCCCGCAGTCGCCGTCGCCGCCGCCGCGCCCGCCCCCGGGCCCGGCCCGGTCCCGCCGCCCGCCGCCGGTGAGGGCAAGGCGGGGGCCGCACCGGGCGCCGCGGGCAGCGCCATAGGGCCGGGCAGCGCCGCCGGGCCGGGGCCCGTCGCCGCCGCCGCGCGCAGCTCCGCCATCGCCGCCGCCGCCACCGCCCCGCCGCGCTGCCGTCACCCGCCCCGCCCCCGGCCGCGCCCCATTGGCGGAGGCGGCCCCCACGCGCACCGCCCCGGCGGGCGGATTGGTGGCAGCGCCCGCGAGGGGCGGTACCTGCGCGCCAATTGGCTACTGGTACGCTTGCGCCGAAGGCCCGTGAGGCTGCGCTCCC